>NC_142802.1:36904336-37194840 GCF_049724085.1 Artemia sp. Qi Xiang Cuo
GTAGGCTAACCTAACCTAGTCTAATCTAACCTAACTGAATCTAGTCTAACCTAACCATACTCACCGGAAAAGGTTAGGTTAACTTATCATGAGCACTCATGATAAGCACATGTGTGTACATGTGTATACATGTGTGTACATGTGACAAGGTAAACCAAAACCATACACTAGTGATATATTCCAACTCTTGCATTTCAACGAAAGAAATTCAAAATGAACTTTGAAAAATCAAGAAAATGTAACTGTGACAAGGTAAACCACAACCAAACACTACTGAAATATTCCAACTCTTGCATTTCAAAGAAAGAAATTAAAAATTAACTTTGAAAAATCATGAAAATGTAACTGTGACAAGGTAAACCACACCCAAACGCTACTTAAATATTCCAACTCTTGCATTACAACTATATAAATTAAAATTTAATTTGAAAAATATAGAAAATGTAACTGTGACAAGGTAAACCATCACCAAAAACTACTGAAATATTCCAACTATTGCAATTCAACGAAAGAAATTCAAAATGAACTTTGAAAAATCAAGAAAATGTAACTGTGACAAGGTAAACCATAACCAAACACTACTGAAATATTCCATCTCCTGCTTTTCAACGAAAGAAATTCAAATGATCTTTGAAAAATCAAGAAAATTTAACTGTGACAAGGTAAACCATAATCAAACACTACTGAAATATTCCAACTATTGCTTTTCAACGAAAGAAATTCAAAATGAGCTGTGAAAAATCAAGAAAATGTAACTGTGACAAGGTAAACCACGACCAAACACTACTGAAATAGTTCAAATATTGCTTTTCAATGAAAGAAATTCAAAATGAAATTTGAAAAATCAAGAAAATGTAACTGTGACATGGTAAAACAATAACAAACACTTCTGAAATAAACCAACTCGTGCATTTCAACGAAATAAATTCAAAATGAACTTTGAAAAATCAATATAATGTAACTTTGACAAGGTAAACCAAAACCAGACACTACTGAAATAATCCAAATCTTGCATTTCAACGAAAGAAATTCAAAATGAACTTTTAAAAAATCAATAAAATGTAACTGTGACATGGTAAACCATAACCATACACTACTGAAATATTCCAACTCTTGCATTTCAACGAAAGAAATTCAAATGAACTTTTAAAAAATCAAGAAAATGTAACTGTGACAAGGTAAACCACAAGTAAACACTACTGAAATATTACAACTCTTGATTTTCAACGAAAGAAATTCAAAATGAACTTTTAAAAATCAAGAAAATGTAACTTTGACAAGTTAAACCACCACCAAACACTACTGAAATATTCCAACTCTTGCATTTCAACTAAAGAAATTCAAAATGAACTTTTAAAAATCAAGAAAATGTAACTTTGACAAGTTAAACCACAACCAAACAGTACTGAAATATTCCAACTCTTACATTTAAAAGAAAGAAATTCAAAATGAACTTTGAAAAATCAAGAAAATGTAACTGTGACAAGTTAAACCACAACCAAACGCTACTGAAATATTCCAACTCTTGCATTTCAACGAAAGAAATTCAAAATGAACTTTGAAAAATCAAGAATATGTAACTGTGACAAGTTAAACCACGACCAAACACTACTGAAATATTCAAACTCTTTCATTTCAATGAAAGAAATTCAAAATGAACTTTGGAAAATCATGAAAATGTAACTTTGACAAGGTATACCATAACCATACACTACTGAAATATTCCAACTCTTGCATTTCAACGAAAGAAATTCTAAATGAACTTTGAAAAATCAAGAAAATGTAACTTTGACAAGGTAATCCAAAATCAAACATTAATGAAATATTCCAAATCTTACAGTTCAATGAAAGAAATTAAAAATGAACTTTGAAAAATCAAGAAAATGTAACTGTGACAAGGTAAACCACAACCAAACACGAGTGAAATATTCCAACTCTTGCATTTCAATGTAAGAAATTCAAAATTAACTTTGAAAAATCAATAAAATCTAAGTGTGACAAGGTAAAACCACAACCAAACACTACTGAAATATTCCAACTCGTGCATTTCAACGAAAGAAATTCAAAATTAACATAGAAAAATCAAGAAAATGTAACTGTGACAAGGTAAACCAAAACCAAACACTACTGAAATATTCCAACTCTTGCATTTCAACGAAAGAAATTCAAAATGAACTTTGAAAAATCAAGAAAATGTAACTGTGACAAGGTAAACCACAACCAAACACTACTGAAATATTCCAACTCTTGCATTTCAATGAAAGATATTCGAAATGAACTTTGAAAAATCAAGAAAATGTAACTGTGACAAGGTAAACCACCATCAAACCCTACTGAAATATTCCAACTCTAGCATTACACCGAAATAAATTAAAACTGAAAAAATAAAATAAAATTAACTGCAAGTGTGAAATGTAACACCACGACACCCAACTAATTAAATAGAAAAAAAAGTTAATTAAGACTAAATTATTAAAAAATTAAAATAAAAAATCAAGAAAATTTAACTTTGTCAATTTACCACACGTACAAAACATAATTACATACTCCAACTCTTGCTTTTCAATATAAGACAAATATAATGTGCTTAGAAAAAATCAAGTAAATTTCCCTGAGACACTTTACAAAATCATAAAAATATCCTGACATATAAAACATATTTAATTAAAACTGATAACCATCAAAATGTAATATGTCCAATAAATAATATGTAACTTTGACACTTTAAACAATGAGCAAACACTACTGAAATATTCCAACTCTTGCATTTCAACGAAAGAAATTCAAAATGAACTTAGAAAAATCAAGAAAATGTAACTGTGTCAAGGTAAACAACAACCAAACACTACTGAAATATTCCAACTCTTGAATTTAAAAGAAAGAAATTCAAATGAACTTTGAAAAATCAAGAAAATGTAACTGTGACAATGTAAACCACACACACACACTTCTGAAATATTCCAACTCTTGCATTTCAATGAAAGAAATTCAAAATGAACTTTGAAAAATCAAGAAAATGTAACTGTCACAGGGTAACCCACAAGCAAACACTACTGAAATATTCCAACTCTTGAATTTAAACGAAAGAAATTCAAATGAACTTTGAAAAATCAAGAAAATGTAACTGTGACAAGGTAACCCACAAGCAAACACTACTGAAATATTCCAGCTCTTGCTTTTCAACGAAAGAAATTCAAATTGAACTTTGAAAAATCAAGAAAATGTAACTGTGACAAGGTAAACCACAACCAAACACTACTGAAATATTCCAACTCTTGCATTTCAACGAAAGAAATTCAAAATGAACTTTGAAAAATGAAGAAAATGTACTTTTGACAAGGTAAACCACAACCAAACACTACTGAAATATTCCAACTCTTGCATTTCAACGAAAGAAATTCAAAATGAACTTTAAAAAATCAAGAAAATGTAACTGTGACAAGTTAAACCACAACCAAACTCTACTGAAATATTCCATCTCTTTAATTTCAACGAAAGAAATTCAAAATGAACTTTTAAAAATCAAGAAAATGTAACTATGATAAGGTAAACCACAAACAAACACTACTTAAATATTCCAACTCTTGCATTTCAACGAAAGAAATTCAAAATGAACTTTTAAGAAACAAGAAAATGTACCACTCACCATGTCAACCACAACCAAACACTACTGAAATATTTCAACTCTTGCATTTCAACGAAAGAAATTCAAAATGAACTTTGAAAAATCATGAAAATGTATCTATGACAAGGTAAACCACAACCAAACACTACTGAAATATTCCAACTCTTGCATTTCAACGAATGAAATTCAAAAAGAACTTTGAAGAATCAAGAAAATGTAACTGTGACAAGGTAAACCACAACCAAACACTACTGAAATATTCCAACTCTTGCATTTCAATGAAAGAAATTCAAAATGAACTTTGAAAAATCAAGAAAATGTAACTGTGACAAGGTAAACCACAACATCACACTACTGAAATATTCCAACTCTTGCATTTCAATGAAAGAAATTCAAAATGAACTTTGAAAAATCAGGAAAATGTAACTGTGACAAGGTAAACCACAACCAAACACTACTGAAATATTCCAACTCTTGCATTTCAATGAAAGAAATTCAAAATAAACTTTGAAAAATCAGGAAAATGTAACTGTGACATGGTAAACCACAACCAAACACTAGTGAAATATTCCAACTCTTGCATTTCAATGACAGAAATTCAAAATAAACATTGATAAATAAGTAAAATGTACATGTGACATGGTAAACCACCACCAGACACTAGTGAAATATTCCAACTCTTGCATTTCAACGAAAGAAATTCAAAATTAACTTTGAAAAATTAAGTGAATGTAACTGTGACAAGGTAAACCTCAACCAAACACTACTGAAATATTCCAACTCTTGCATTTCAACGAAAGAAATTCAAAATGAACTTTGAAAAATTAAGAGAATGTAACTGTGACAAGGTAAACCACGACCGAACACTACTGAAATATTCCAACTCTTGCATTTCAACGAAAGAAATTCAAAATGAACTTTGAAAAATTAAGGGGATGTAACTGTGACAAGGTAAACCACGACAAAACACTACTGAAATATTCCAACTCATTCCAACTCTTGCATTTCAACGAAAGAAATTCAAAATGAACTTTGAAAAATTAAGGGAATGTAACTGTGACATGGTAAACCACAACCAAACACTAGTGAAATATTCCAACTCTTGCATTTCAACGAAAGAAATTCAAAATGAACTTTGAAAAATTAAGTGAATGTAACTGTGACAAGGTAAACCCCAACCAAACACTACTGAAATATTCCAACTCTTGCATATCCTCGAAAGAAATTCTAAATGTACTATTTTAATTATAGTAACTGTAACTGTGACAAGGTAAACCACGACCAAACACTACTGAAATATTCCAACTCATTCCAACTCTTGCATTTCAATGAAAGAAATTCAAAATGAACTTTGAAAAATTAAGGGAATGTAACTGTGACATTGTAAACCACAACCAAACAATAGTTAAATATTCAAACTATTGAATTTCAACGAAAGAAATTCAAAATTAACTTTGAAAAATTAAGGGAATGTAGCTGTGACAAGGTACACCGCAACCAAACACTACTGAAATATTCCAACTCTTGCATTTCAATGAAAGAAATTCAAAATGAACTTTGAAAAATCAAGAAAATGTAACTATGACAAGGTAAACCACGACCAAACACTACTGAAATATTCCAACTCTTTCATTTCAATGAAAGAAATTCAAAACGAACTTTGAAAAATCAAGAAAATGTAACTGTGACAAGGTAAACCGCAACCAAACACTACTGAAATATTCAAACTCTTGCATTTCAAAGAAAGAAATTCAAAATGGACTATCAAAAATTAAGTGAATGTAACTGTGACATGGTAAACAGCAACAAAACACTACTGAAATATTCCAACTCTTGCATTTCAACGAAAGAAATTCAAAATTCACTATCAAAAATTAAGGGAATGTAACTGTGACAGGGTAAACTACAACATCAAACTAGTGAAATATTCCAACTCTTGCATTTCAACGAAAGAAATTCAAAATGAACTTTGAAAAATTAAGGGAATGTAACTGTGACATGGTAAACTACAACATCACACTACTGAAATATTCCAACTCTTGCATTTCAACGAAAGAAATTCAAAATGAACTTTGAAAAATCAAGAAAATGTAACTGTGACAAGGTAAACCACAACCAAACACTACTGAAATATTCCAACTCTTGCATTTCAATGAAAGAAATTCAAAATGAACTTTGAAAAAATCAGACCTTTGGAGGGGGGAGGGGCCGGGGCAGGAGGTCATTCTGTGTCTCAATGCACAAAAAAAGTATAAAAAATGGGGAGGGAATGGGGGGGGAGAGGGGAGGAGGAGAAAGAGGGAGGAGGAGGAGGGAGGAGGTGGGAGGAGGTGGGAGGAGGAGGAGGGAGGAGGTGGGAGGAGGAGGAGGAGGAGGAGGAGGGAGGATGAGGAGGAGGGAGGAGGAGGAGGTGGGAGGAGGAGGAGGAGGGGGGCCGGGGGCGGGCGGTTGGGGCCCCGGGCGGGCCTTGGGGGCACAGGGAGGGCCTTTGGGTGTCTGGGTGACAGTTGGGGACCGGTGGAGGGCCTTTGGGACCCCGTTGGTCCTTTGGGAGCTCGATGGGCCTTTGGGGGGCCCGGGGATGGCCGTTGAGGGTCTGGGGTGGGCCTTTGGAGGCGCCGGTGGCCCTTTGGGAGCTTGGGGGACCTTTGAGTGTCCGGGGGGCAGTTGGGGGCCGGGGGGACATTTGGGGCCCGGGGGAGGGCCTTTGGGAGCCCGGTGGACCTTTGCGGACTGGGGGCTTCCTTCGGGGTTGGGGTATGAGGATTGGAACCCTTTGGGATTGGGTTAGAGGACCTCACAACACTGTTCAAATGGAACTTGTGTATTATAACGACCACACTCAAAACCTCTTCTAAAACCCTTTCTAAAATCTTCTTTCAAAATGTCTCTAACGGTTTCGCCGAAATAATCCCATAAAATGGATAAAACCGTTTCGCCCAAATAATCCCTAAACGTAATTTCAGCGTGTTCCTTTTGTATGGCATCTGTGCACTAACGCATTTCAAATTTCTAGGAAACCCTTTCCTACGTTAATCTCTTCATCTCATAAATTTTCCTAGCTAAACTATTAGGGTTTCGTTAGAATATCAATTTACCTCTCCGACTTAAAGCTCCGTGAAGCCGTATTTAAAAATAGAATTTCTATCTCTTTAGACTCCCGCATAATTCCAAGATAACAAGTGATGTCAATTATAATTCCTGACACTAAAGATCAATGAAGCCCTATTTGAAAATAGAATATAAATTTTTCTCTCTGTCCTAAAGAACGTTTATCCCTCAGACCTAAGATTAAAGAAGCTTTTATGTTTTCTAATTCTCCCCTTCGTGAATCAATAGGTTCCCCTAGCGATTATGTAAATCACAGATTAAAGAAGCCATGTTTGTTTCTTAATTTAGCCTTCGTGAATCAATAATTTCCCCTTCGATTACGCAATCAATTTCTCGGAAATTCACTTCCCCCTCGAGTCCTAGATCAATAACATTGCTCCCGTTAGAATTCAATGCGCAGGTGCAACCTTTGCCCCGGAGCTATTACACATAGAAACATCAAATAAATCGACCTTGGAAAAAGAGGTCATTGACCCCATTACGCAATCTTTCTCCCTAGGGAGGCTATGCCCTTCTTTGGTGTACTGACAGTATTCTATGCCCATATATGGTGTGGGTACGGGAGTTATAGGGTCACTTCTACTGATCACGGATGTGTGTTTATTTGTTTTTTTTTTGTTGTTGTTGTTTTTTTCCCACGGGTCACCGTATCGATCCAGTAATCCTAGAATACCGTGAGAGGGCTCATTCGAACGGAAATTAAATGTTCTAGGGCCCTTTTAAACTGACCAAAAAAATTGGAGGGCAACTTGGCCACCTCCCACGCTCATTTTATTCCCAAAGTCACCCAATCAAAATTTTAAGATAACCATTTTGTTCAGAATAGTCGGAAATCTAATAAATATGTCTTTGAGGATGACTCAGTCCCCCACAGTTCCCGGGGGAAGGGCTGCAAGTTATGAACTTTACCCATTGTTTACATATAGTATTGGTTATTGGGAAGTATACAGACATTTTCAGGAGGGATTTTTTCTGGGTGGAGGGGGGGAGATCAAAGGATGGGGTTATGTGGGAGGATGTTTCCATAGAGGATGTTTTCTTGGGGGAAGGGACTTTTCTATGAAGGGGGTGCCGGATTTTCCAGCATTATTTACAAAACGGTCAGAAATTAAATAAAGAAAAACAAGTCTTTTCAACTGAAAGTAAGTAGCAAGACTAAAACTTAAAACCTCAACGCCTCGCTCTTTACGCTAAAGTTTGACTCTTTCTCACAACTCTATTTTTTAAATAATAAAAAAACTTTAGCGTAAAGAGCGAGGCGTTGAGGAGGGGATAGCCCCTTTCATATACGGAATAATTTCTGTTCGTTTTGAGTTTTAATGTTACTCCTTACTTTCAATTAAAAAAAAATTGTTTTTTTTATTTAATTTTTATATGAAATGAGTAGTTTTCTGGGACATTCCCAGAAACTGGATAGCTGCGTTTTTGGAGAATGTACTGGTTTGCTTTGAGTACATTAATTAAAAAAAAAGGTTCTACGAAAAAAATATAAATGTTTTTACTTTCGTAAATTTAATAAATCAAATAATATAAACATTTTGATTACTAATATCAGTATATGTATATTAAACTGACAATTCACATTCATTTGTATTTTTTTCAATAAAATGCAAATTATGTTCTGGCCTTGGGAAGGCATAAGGGTTTTGAGACCTACTCATGCTAATTTCTCCCCGTTTTGAGTTTGAATCGGTTATTTATTGTAATTTCTGTTCGTTTTGGGTTTCATTTATTTATCGATGCTGATCTGTGGTAGTTTCACGCTTGGTAGATTATTTGATTTATTTTTTGCTCATTTTCGGTTTTATGGAAAAAGTTTTTTTTAATTAATTTCTGTTCGTTTTATATTGACATAGTCTTTTCAGGGAAAAAGAAAATAATACTTTAAATCTTTTCATTTTTTAAGACTTTATAGTTTGGCCTGCTATTTGTATGCTGGTGAAAAATTTTCAGCAATTTTTAACAACATACACCCTTTTAAAAATCTGGACACAAATAGGAGTGTTAAATTTCGTTTTCACCTCCTCTAGTTGACCTGAAATGGAAAACTTGACACAAATCGCAAAAAAATCCGTTTACTTAGTTTGATAGCGGGGATACACACACGTTCATGTGACACAGTTACCCCCTAAGAACACCGTTAGCCCTAAAAGATTGAACATAATACCCTTTATTGTACTTGTGATACTACGTATGTATTTTATCGGGAATTTTCAGTAACACAGTTCGTGGCTATTTAAGCGTATGACAACATTAGTAGGGTAAGAGGTTCCATTTCTGTACCCTGTATAGCAATTCCTATGTTATTTGCGTACGGCACGTTCCCTGGCACCTTTCCATGGCAGATTACCAAGGCAGATTATCATACTGGTTATTAGGAAAGGTTTTTTAGGGAAAGTTGTCAATCACCCATGTGTTATCCACAGTTCCATTTTTGAAGTCTGTGGAAACAGTTTGACGTGTTCGGTTAGATTACGTTCCTTGGCGTTTGATAGACATTTGCAAAAAAGGGGTAATTAGTTATTGGATAATTTTTTAACGTGAAATCTCTGAATAAAATATTTTTGGAGAATGTACTTGACGATGGATAAAAGGCTTAAGGTGATTAGCAATTACTAGCAAGGATCCCTCCACTGGTTCCTGGCAGTAGGCTACGCATAGCAAATTGCTGTACTGTGGGTTAGGTAACATGATTAAACACGCTTTTCCAATCGGAATTCATTGATTGACATTTGCAAAAAAGGGGTAATTAGTGATTGGATAATTTTTTAACGTGAAGGCTCAATTTTGGAGGGAAAACCAAAAATACTCAGAATCAAAAATAAATGGGATCTGCCTCAAGGAGAAGGCTCAGAGGCCCGTCGTTCCACCATTTCTGAGGGCTGGGGGGGGGGGTCAATTTGGGAGGGAAAACCAAAAATACTAAGAATCGAAAACAAATGGGATCTGCCTCAAGGAGAAGGCTCAGAGGCCATTCGTTCCCCCATTTCTGAGGGCAGGGGAGAAGGGAGGGTTAATTTTGGAGGGAAAACCAAAAATGCTCAGAATCTAAAATAAACGGGATCTGCCTCACGGGCAAGGCTCAGCGGCCCCTCCGTCCCCCAGTCCGGAGGGCAGGGGCGGGGGGAGGGACAATTTTAGAGGGAAAATCAAAAATGCTCAGAATAAAAAATAAATAGGATCCGCCTGAAGGGCAAAGCTCAGAGGCCCCTCCTTCCTCCATTTCTGAGGGCCGGGGAGGGGGGGAGTCAATTTTGGAGGGAAAACAACAAATACTCAGAATCGAAAATAAACGGGATCTGCCTCAAGGGGGAAGTCTCAGAGGCCCTTCGTTCCCCCATTTCTGAGGGCAGGGGAGGGGGGGAGGGGGAGGGTCAATTTTTGAGGGAAAACCAAATATGCTCAGAATCGAAAATAAATGGGATCTGCCTCAAGGGCAAGGCTCAGAGGCCCTTCGTTCCTCCATTTCTGAGGGCAGGGGAGAGGGGGAGTCAATTTTGGAGGGAAAACCAAATATACTCAGAATCGAAAATAAACGGGATCTGCCTCAAGGGGAAGGCTCAGAGGCCCCTCGTTCCCCCCTGGCTGCGGGCAGGGGCGGGGGCAGGCCCAATTTTGGAGGGAAAACCAAAAATACTCAGAATCAAAAATAAATGGGATCTGCCTCAAGGGGAAGGCTCAGAGGCCCCTACATCCCCCATTTCTGAGGACAAGTGAGGGGAGGGGGTCAATTTTGGAGGGAAAACCAAAAATACTCAGAATCGAAAATAAATGGGATCTGCCTCAAGGGGAAGGCTCAGATTCTGAGGGCGGGGGAGGGGGGGGTCAATTTTGGAGGGAAAACCAAAAATACTCACAATCGAAAATAAATGGGAATCTGCCTCAAGGGCAAGGCTCAGCGGCCCCTCCTTCCTCCATTTCTGAGGGCCGGGGCGGGGGGGGGTCAATTTTGGAGGGAAAACCAAAAAATACTCAGAATCGAAAATAAACGGGATCTGTCTCAAGGGAAAGGCTTAGAGGCCCCTCCTTCCCGCTCAGAAAAAGTTTTAACAAGAAATGTCTGAAAAGTGTTTTTTTGGGGGGATGGAGCGATGACAGATTGGATGTCTAAAACTAGTGATAGTGCTGTACTGTGGTACGAATTGATTTTGAAAAACCCAAATTAATTAGTTGAAAATAAAGTTTTAACAAGAAATGTCTGAAAAGTATTTTTTTTGGGGGGGTGGGGGCGATGACAGAGTGGATGTCTTAGACTAGTTACAGTGTTGTACTCTGGCATGAATTGCTTTCGAAAACCCGGATGAATTAGTTGAAAATAAAGTTTTAACAAGAAATTTCTGAAAAGTATTTTTTTTGGGGGGGGGGTGAGGGCGATGACAGAGTATATGTCTTAGACTAGTTATAGTGCTGTACTGTGGTACGAATTGCTTGTGAAAAACCCGGATGAATTAGTTGAAAATAGAGTTTTAACAAGAAATGTCTGAAAAGTATTTTTTTTTGGGGGGGGGGGGGTGAGGGCGATGACGAAGTGGATGTCTTAGACTAGTGATAGTGCTGTACTGTGGTACGAATTGCTTGTGAAAAACCCAAATGAATTAGTTGAAAATAAAGTTTTAACAAGAAATGTCTGAAAAGTATTTTTTTGGGGGGCGGGAGGTGGGAGGTGATGACAGAGTGGATGTCTTAGACTAGTTATAGTGCTGTACTCTGGCATGAATTGCTTTCGAAAACCTGGATGAATTAGTTGAAATGGAGTTTTAACAAGAAATATCTGAAAATTATTTTTTTGGGGGGGGGGGGCGATGACAGAGTGGATGTCTTAGACTAGTTATAGTGCTGTACTCTGGCATGAATTTCTTTCGAAAACCCGGATGAATTAGTTGAAATAAAGTTTTAACAAGAAATGTCTGAAAAGTATTTTTTTGGGGGTGGGGGCGATGACAGAGTGGATGTCTTAGACTAGTTATAGTGCTGTACTCTGGCATGAATTGCTTGAAAAAAACCCGGATGAAGTAGTTGAAAATAAAGTTTTAACAAGAAATGTCTGAAAAATATTTTTTGGGGGATGGAGCAATGACAGAGTGGACGTCTTAGACTAGTTATAGGGCTGTACTCTGGCATGAATTGTTTTCGAAAACCCGGATGAATTAGTTGAAAATAAAGTTTTAACAAGAAAGGTCTGAAAAGTATTTTTTGGGGGGGGGGGCGAAGACAGAGTGGATGTCTTAGACTAGTTATAGTGCTGTACTCTGGCATGAATTGCTTTCGAAAACCCGGATGAATTAGTTGAAAATAAAGTTTTAACAAGAAATATCTGAAATATTTTTTCTTTTTGTTAAACACAATTGGCTGAAATAAAAGTGGAACTCTTAAAATCACAACTCAAGGTCAGTAAATAATTCCTTTGTTTTTTTTTTGTTAAACACGATTGGCTGAAATAAAAGCGGAACTTTTACAATCACAACAAATGAAGTTCATTAAATAATTCATTTGTTTTTTTTTTGTTAAACACGATTGGCTGAAATAAAAGCGGAACTTTTAAAATCACAACAACTAAAGGTCGGTAAATAATTCCTTTATTGTTTTTTTTTGTTAAACACGAGCTATTGTAGAAAATAATTTCAAAGTACCAAGTCACAAGATAGTTACGCTATTGTAGAAAATAATTTCAAAGTACCATGTCACATGATAGCTACGCTATTATATAAAATAATTTCAAAGTTCCAAGTCACATTATAGGTACGCTACTGTCTAAAATAGGTTAAAATTACCATCTCAAATAATAGTTAAACTTTTATATAAAATAATTTCAAAGTACAAAGTCACATGATAATTAGTTGAATGTAGAAAATAATATCAAAGTAAAAAGTCACATGATAGTTACGCTATTGTAGAAAATAATTGCAAAGTACCAAGTCACATGATAGTTACGCTTTTGTAGAAAATAATTTCAAAGTACCAAGTCACATGATAGTTAAGCTTTTATAGAAAATAATTTCAAAGTACCAAGTCACATGATAGTTACGCTATTATAGAAAATAATTTAAAAGTACCAAGTCACATGATAGTTACGTTATTATAGAAAATAGTTTCAAAGTACCAAGTCACATTATAGTTACTCGATTGTAGAAAATAATGTCAAAGTACCAAGTCATATTAAAGTTACGCTATTGTAGAAAATAATTTCAAACTACCAAGTCACATGATATTTACGCTTTTGTAGAAAATAATTTCGAAGTACCAAGTCACATGATAGTTAAGCTATTGTAGAAAATATTTTCATAGTTACAATTAGCAGTATATTTTTTATTTTATAGAAAATAATTTCAAAGTATAAATTCGCATGATAGTTACTTTTTTATAGAACATAATTTCAAAGTACCAAGTCACATGATAGTTACGCTTTTACAAAAAATAGTGTCGAAGTACCATGTCACATAATAGTTTCGCTATTGTATAAAATAATTTCAAAGTACCGAGTCACATGATAGTTATGCTTTTGTAGAAAATAATTTCAAAGTACCAAGTCAAATGATAGTTACGCTATTGTAGAAAATAATTTCAAAGTACCAAGTAACAGGATAGTTACGCTTTTGTAGAAAATAATTTCAAAGTACCATGTCACATGATAGTTACGCTTTTGTAGAAAATAATTTCAAAGTATTAAGTCACATGATAGTTACGCTTTTGTAGAAAATAATTTCAAATTACCATGTCACATGATAGTTACGCTTTTGTAGAAAATAATTTCAAAGTACCAAGTCACATGATAGTTACGCTGTTGTAGAAAATAATTTCAAAGTACCAAGTCACATGATAGTTACGCTATTATAGAAAATAATTTCAAAGTACCAAGTCACATGATAGTTACGTTATTGTAGAAAATAATTTGAAAGTACCAAGTCACATGATAGTTACGCTTTTGTAGAAAATAAATTCAAAGTACCAAGTCACATTATAGTTACGATATTATAGAAAATAATTTCAAAGTACCATTTCACATGATAGTTACGCTATTGTAGAAAATAATTTCAAAGTACCAAGTCACATGATAGTTACGCTTTTGTAGAAAATAATTTCAAAGTACCAAGTCACATGATAGTTACGCTATTATAGAAAATAATTTCAAAGTACCAAGTCACATGATAGTTACGCTATTATAGAAAATAATTTCAAAGTACCAAGTCACAAGATAGTTACGCTATTATAGAAAATAATTTCAAAGTACCAACTCAGATGATAGTTACGCTATTGTAGAAAATAATTTCAAAGTACCAAGTCACATGATAGTTACACTTTTGTAGAAAATAATTTCAAAGTACCAACTCACATGATAGTTACGCTATTATAAAAAATAATTTCAAAGTACCAAGTCACATGATAGTTATACTATTGTAGAAAATATTTTCAAAGTACCAAGTCACATGATAGTTACGTTATTGTAGAAAAAAATTTCAAAGTACCAAGTCACTTTATAGTTACGCTATTGTAGAAAATAGATTCAAAACACCAAGTCACATGATAGTTAGACTATTATAAAAAATAATTTCAAAGTACAAAGTCACATGATAGTTACGTTATTATAGAAGATAATTTCAAAGTACCAAGTCGCATGATAGTTACGCTATTGTAGAAAATAATTTCAAAGTACCAAGTCACATTATAGTTACGCTATTGTAGAAAATAATTTCAAAGTACCAAGTCATATTAAAGTTACGCTATTGTAGAAAATAATTTCAAAGTACCAAGTCACATGATAGTTACGGTATTGTAGAAAATAATTTCAAAGTACCAAGTCACATGAAAGTTAAACTATTTTATAATATAATTTCAAAATACAAAGTCACATTATAGTTAGGCTATTGCATAAAATAATTTCAAAGTACCATGTCACATGATAGTTACGCTATTATAGAAAATAATTTCCAAGTACCAAGTCACATGATAGTTACGCTATTGTAGAAAATAATTTAAAAGTACCAAGTCACATGATTGTTACGCTATTGTAGAAAATAATTTCAAATTACCATGTCACATGATAGTTATGCTATTGTAGAAAATAATTTCAAAGTACCAAGTCACATGATAGTTTCGCTATTGTAGAAAATAATTTCAAAGTACCAAGTCACATGATAGTTACGCTTCTGTAGAAAATAATTTCAAAGTACCATGTCACATGATAGTTACGCTTTTGTAGAAAATAATTTCAAAGTACTAAGTCACATGATAGTTACGCTTTTGTAGAAAATAATTTCAAAGTACCAATTCACATGATAGTTACGCTAGTGTAGAAAATAATTTCAAAGTACCAAGTCAAAGGATAGTTACGCTGTTGTAGATAATAATTTCAAAGTACCAAGTCACATGATAGTTACGCTATTATAGAAAATAATTTCAAAGTACCAAGTCACATTATAGTTACGATATTGTAGAAAATAATTTCGAAGTACCAAGTCACATGATAGTTATGCTTTTGTAGAAAATAATTTCAAAGTACCAAGTCACATGATAGTTACGCTATTGTAGAAAATAATTTCAAAGTACCATGTCAAATGATAGTTATGCTATTATAGAAAATAATTTCAAAGTACCATGTGACATGATTCTTACACTATTGTAAAAAAAACTTTCAAAGTATCAAGTCACTTGATAGTTGCGCTATTATAGATAATAAGTTCAAAGCACCAAGTTACAGGATAGTTACGCTATTATAGAAAATAATTTAAAAGTACCAAGTCACAAGATAGTTACGCTATTATAGAAAATAATTTCAAAGTACCAACTCACATGATAGTTACGCTATTGTAGAAAATAATTTCAAAGTACCAAGTCACATGATAGTTACGCTTTTGTAGAAAATAATTTCAAAGTACCAACTCACATGATAGTTACGCTATTGTAAAAAATAATTTCAAAGTACCATGTCACATGATAGTTACGCTATTTTAGAAAATAATTTCAAAGTACCAAGTCACATGATAGTTACGTTATTGTAGAAAATAATTTCAAATCACCAAGTCACATGATAGTTACGCTATTTTAGAAAGTAATATCAAAATACCAAGTCACATTATAGTTAAGGTATTGTAGAAAATAATTTCAAATTACCAAGTCACATGATAGTTACGTTATTATAGAAAATAATTTCAAAGTACCAAGTCGCATGATAGTTACGCTATTGTAGAAAATAATTTCAAAGTACCAAGTTACATGATAGTTATGCTATTGTAGAAAATAATTTCAAAGTACCAAGTCACATGATAGTTAAGCTATTATAGAAATTAATTTCAAAGTACCAAGTCACATGATAGTTACGCTTTTATAGAAAATAATTTCAAAGTACCAAGTCACATGATAGTTAAGGAACATAGCGCTGTAGAATGGCATGGGAGGGAATATAAACCCTTAGAATAGCATGGGAGGGAACATATCACTATAGAATAGCATAGGAAAGAACATAGTGCTATAGAATAGCATGGGAGGGAGCATAAACCCTTAGAATAGCATAGGAGGGAACATAGCGCTATAGAATAGCATAAGAAGGAAAATAAGTCCATAGAATAGCGCAAGAGGGGACGTAAGCCCTAGGAAGAGCATGAGAGAGATCAAAGACTCCTGTAATGGTTGGTGAGTGATAGTACTGCAACAAAATCTCTATGCACATTCCCTAGGAAGATGTCATGTTACGTAAGGGATGCAAATCCATAAATGCATAATCTTGAAAGATGTCAAGGAGGGTAATGTATGCAAATCTATAAGTACATGCTCTGGAAAGGTGCCATGGAACGTAATCCACCCAAATAGCACAGGAAGGAACACAATCCACCCAAAATGGTAGGTACTACTCTACTATTATCACTTGTATTACAATGTCCTCCAGCGCATCGTGAGCCCTTTTGATTAGTCGATAGGAGTGGGCAATTTCCGACAATGTGGTTCGGCGATTGACAACGGTAACATCTAGGAGGTAACTTTTGGGAAGGTCTAATTTTAAAAAGCTCGTATCCCAAATGCAAACCCTCATTTATAGCTTTATTTAAGGCAGCATCGTCTAGAAATTCAAGGCGGAAGGATCTGGAATTTCCAATTTTAGTTGCATCAACAAGACCGGGAATCATACTAATAAGCTCTGATTTTTGCAGAAGAACAGGGATGTTCCTCACAATACCAAGCACTTTTTAATTTAGGACATAAGAGGATACATTTAGCTGACTAGTTGCAACGGCAGCGAGGGAGACGGCTGAGGCTTTATCTCGGGTATGGACTACTCACCTTTTCTTGACAGGATCAGATCTCACACTTACGAGTTGAGAAGGAGTCAAACTTTAGAGTAAAGAGAGAGGCGTTGAGGAGGGGACAGCCCCTTTCATATACTGAATAGTTTCTGTTCGTTTTAAGTTTTAATGTCGCTCCTTACTTTCATTTAAAAAAACCTGTTTTTTTTAATTTCTGAACGTTTTTGAAGTAATACAGCTTTGATTTTGGCTCACCGTAAATGAATAATTAAAACGAAATTTGTATATTAATTTTCTTATTTTTTGGCTAAATGGCTTTCTCAAAATTTTTGCTGACTTAACTTACGAATTAACTTACGTAACGAATTTCTATATTCGTATGTTTTTATTACGTATATTAGGGAGTTTGCCCCCTAGTCAATACCTCGCTCTTTACGCTAAATTTCGAATTTTGTTAGAATCACAAAACCCCTGAATCACAAATGCCGGTTAATTATAATAGATAGCTCTTTTGAAATTACTAAAAAAAAACTTTAGCGTAAAGAGCGAGGTATTGACTAGGGGGCGAACCCCCTCATATAAGTAATAATTTCTTTTCGTTTTAAGTTTTAATGTTGCTCCTTACTTTCAATTGAAAAAACTTAATTTCTGTTGAAAAAACTCTTTCAGTTGAAAAAACTTAAAAACTTAAAAAACTGTTTTTTTTTATTTAATTTTTGACCGTTTTTTAAATAATGCTGGGAAATCTGGCGCCCCCTTCATAGTAGTCCCTTCCCCCAAGGAAACATCCTCTAAGGAATTATCCTCCCACGCCCCCCCCTCACCTAGAAAAATCCCACCTGAAACGTCTGTATACTTCCCATTAACCAATACTATATGTAAACAATGGGCAAAGTTCTTAACTTTTAGCCCTTCCCCCGGGAGCTGTGGGGGATCAAGTCATCCTCAAAGACATATTTATTTGATTTTCGACTATGCTGAATAAAATAGTTGTCTCAAAATTTGGATTTGGTGACTTCTGGAAAAAATGAGTGTGGGAGGGGGCCAAGTTGCCCTCCGATTTTTTGGGTCACTTAAAAAGGGCACTAGAACTTTTAATTTACGTTCGAATGAGACCTCTCACGATATTCTAGGACTACTGGGTCGATACAACCCCCCCTAAAAAAAAATAAATAAACAGGCATCCCTGATCTTTTTTCTGGCAAAAATACAAAATTCCACATTTTTGCAGATAGAACTTCTACAGTATGGTTGTCTGATACGATGAATCTGACGGTGTAATTTAAAGTCTTATGACTTTTAGGGGTTGTTTCCTTTTTTCGAAAATAAGGGAAATTTTTTCAGACGCATAACTTTTGATGGGTAAGACTAAACTTTATGAAGCTTATAAATTTGAAATTAGCATTAAAATCTAATTCTTTTGATGTATCTATTGGTATCAGAATTCCGTATTTTAGAGTTTAGGTTACTATTGGGCCGGGTCACTCCTTACTTACAGTTCGTTACCACGAAGTGTTTGATTGGACATAATCATAGGCAGCGCAATAGCGCTGCCTAAGTAAAGAACGATGTTGGTCTTAGACAAGGGCACTTCGTATCGAAGGAGTTGTCGTAGAAACTTCGAAAAGGGCTCATTCAATTGGAAATTGTAGTGGCTTGTGCCCTTTTTAATAGTCGAAAGTGATTGGAAGGCAACTAATACCCCTTCCATGCCCACCCTTTCCCCAAACACATCCAATCAACGTTTAGAGATAGTCATTTTGTTCAGCGTGGTTGATTTCTAGATAGAAATTATGCTTTTGAGGAGGACACTCCCCAACAACCCTCAGGGAAAGGGTTTTAAGTTATGATCTGGAGGAATATAAGGTTTTTATTGAAAGCTTTGTCGTACAAACTTGAAAAAGGGCTCATTTGATTGGAAATTCAAAGGGCTAGTGTCCTTTTCAATAGTCGAAAGTGATTTGAGGGTTACTAACCCCCCTCTTATGCCCACATTTTCCCCAAACACATCCAATCAAAATTTTTATATAGCCATACTGTTCAACATAGTTATAAGTTTTAGAAATTAGGCCTTTGAGGATGATAACCCACTCAGAGCCTGCGGGGGAAGAGTTATAAGTTATGGCCTGGGGGCATATAAGGTTTTTTGTAGATAGTGATGTTATAGAAACTTCAAAAAGGGCTTATTCGATTGGAAATTAGAAGGACTTGTGCCCTTTTTAACAGTCGAAAGTGATTGGATGATAACTAACACCCCTCTTACACCCACCTTTTCCCCAAACACATAGAATCAAAATTTTGAGATAACCGTTTTGTTTAACGTAGTTTGAAGTTCTGGAAATTAGGTCTTTGAGGATGACAACCCCCTCACGGTCCTCAGGGTAAGGGTTTTAAGTTATGCCCTGGGGGCATATAAGGTGTTGATAGATAGTGTTGTCGTAGAAAGTAAAAAAGGGCTCATTCGATTGGAAATTGAAGGGGCTAGTGCCCTTTTTATTTTCGAAAGTGATTGGAAGGCTTGACATTTTATAGTAAAGATCGTTCTTGGTACAATGTATTATTATTATTATTATTATTTTTTTTTAGACCAGGACACTTCGTATCGAAGGAGTTTTCGTAGGAACTTAGAAAAGGGCTCATTCGATTGAAAATAGAAAGGACTAATACCCTTTTTAATAGTCGAAAGTGATTGGAGGATAACTAATCCCCCTCCCACCCCCACCCACCCATTTGACTAAAAAAACTAAATGTTTAAAAACTTAAATGTTAGTAGGGTAAGATGTTCCAGTTCTGTACCCTGTATAGCAATTCCTATGTTATTTGCGTACGGCACGTTCCCTGGCACCTTTCCATGGCAGATTACCAAGGCAGATTATCAGACTGGTTATTAGGAAAGGTTTTTTAGGGAAAGCTGTCAATCACCCATGTGTTATCCACAGTTCCATTTTTGAAGTCCGTGGAAAGAGTATGACGTGTTCGGTGAGATTACGTTCCTTGGCGTTTGATAGACATTTGCAAAAAGGGGTAATTAGTGATTGGATAATTTTTTAACGTGAAATCTCTGAATAAAATATTTTTGGAGCAAGTACTTGACGATGGATAAAAGGCTTAAGGTGATTAGCAATTACGAGCAAGGATCCCTCCACTGGTTCCTGGCAGTAGGCTACGCATATCAAATTGCTGTACTGTGGGTTAGGTAACATGATTAAACACGCTTTCGATTGTATTTCGATTGTATTTCGATTGAATTTCGATTGTAAAAGCGTGTTTAATCATGTTACCTAACCCACAGTACAGCAATTTGATATGCGTAGCCTACTGCCAGGAGCCAGTGGAGGGATCCTTGCTCGTAATTGCTAATCACCTTAAGCCTTTTATCCATCGTCAAGTACATGCTCCAAAAATATTTTATTCAGAGATTTCACGTTAAAAAATTATCCAATCACTAATTACCCCTTTTTTGCAAATGTCTATCAAACGCCAAGGAACGTAATCTCACCGAACACGTCATACTGTTTCCACGGACTTCAAAAATGGAACTGTGGATAACACATGGGTGATTGACAGCTTTCCCTAAAAAGCCTTTCCTAATAACCAGTCTGATAATCTGCCTTGGTAATCTGCCATGGAAAGGTGCCAGGGAACGTGCCGTACGCAAATAACATAGGAATTGCTATACAGGGTACAGAACTGGAACATCTTACCCTACTAACATTTAAGTTTTTAAACATTTAGTTTTTTTAGTCAAATGGGAGGGTGGGCGTGGGAGGGGGATTAGTTATCCTCCAATCACTTTCGACTATTAAAAAGTGTATTAGTCCTTTCCATTTTCAATCGAATGAACCCTTTTCGAAGTTTCTACGACAACTCCTTCGATACTAAGTGCCCTGGTCTAAAAAAAAATAATAATAATAATAATACACTGTACCCAGATCGATCTTTATTATAAAAATGTCAAGGCTTCCAATCACTCTCGATAATAAAAAGGGCACTAGCCCCTTCAATTTCCAACCGAATGAGCTCTTTTTGAGTTTCAACGACAACACTTTCTATCAACACCTTATATGCCCCCAGGGCATAACTTACAACCCTTTCCCTGAGGACCGTGAGGGGGTTGTCATCCTCAAAGACCTAATTTCCAGAACTTCAAACTACGTTAAACAAAACGGTTATCTCAAAATTTTGATTCTATGTGTTTGGGGAAAAGGTGGGTGTAAGAGGGGTGTTAGTTATCATCCAATCACTTTCGACTGTTAAAAAGGGCACAAGTCCTTCTAATTTCCAATCGAATAAGCCCTTTTTGAAGTTTCTATAACATCACTATCTACAAAAAACCTTATATGCCCCCAGGCCATAACTTATAACTCTTCCCCCGCGGGCTCTGAGTGGGTTATCATCCTCAAAGGCCTAATTTCTAAAACTTATAACTATGTTGAACAGTATGGCTATATAAAAATTTTGATTGGATGTGTTTGGGGAAAATGTGGGCATAAGAGGGGGGTTAGTAACCCTCAAATCACTTTCGACTATTGAAAAGGACACTAGCCCTTTGAATTTCCAATCAAATGAGCCCTTTTTCAAGTTTGTACGACAAAGCTTTCAATAAAAACCTTATATTCCTCCAGATCATAACTTAAAACCCTTTCCCTGAGGGTTGTTGGGGAGTGTCCTCCTCAAAAGTATAATGTCTATCTAGAAATCAACCACGCTGAACAAAATGACTATCTCAAAACGTTGATTGGATGTGTTTGGGGAAATGGTGGGCATGGAAGGGGTATTAGTTCCCTTCCAATCACTTTCGACTATTAAAAAGGGCACAAGCCACTCCAATTTCCAATTGAATGAGCCCTTTTCAAAGTTTCTACGGACAACTCCTTTGATACAAAGTGCCCTTGTCTAAGACCAACATCGTTCTTTACTTAGGCAGCGCTATTGCGCTGCCTATGATTATGTCCAATCAAACACTTCGTGGTAACGAACTGTAAGTAAGGAGTGACCCGGCCCAATAGTAACCTAAACTCTAAAATAGCGGAATTTTTATACCAATAGATGCATCAAAACAATCAGATTGTTATGTTGATTTCAAATATACAAGTTTCATCAAGTTTAATCGTACCCATCTAAAGTTACGCGCCTGAGAAAATTTGCCTTATTTTCGAAAAAAGGAGAAACAACCCCTAAAAGTCATAAGACTTTAAATTACACCGTCAGATTCATCGTATCAGACAACCATACTGTAGAAGTTCTATCTGCAAAAATGTGGAATTTTGTTTTTTGCCAGAAAAAAGATCAGGGATGCCTGTTTATTTATTTTTTTTAGGGGGGATTGTATCGACCCAGTAGTCCTAGAATATCGTGAGAGGTCTCATTCGAACGTAAATTAAAAGTTCTAGTGCCCTTTTTAAGTGACCCAAAAAATCGGAGGGCAACTTGGCCCCCTCCCACACTCATTTTTTCCGGAAGTCACCAAATCCAAATTTTGAGACAACTATTTTATTCAGCATAGTCGAAAATCAAATAAATATGTCTTTGAGGATGACTTGATCCCCCACAGCTCCCGGGGGAAGGGCTAAAAGTTAAGAACTTTGCCCATTGTTTACATATAGTATTGGTTAATGGGAAGTATACAGACGTTTCAGGAGGGATTTTTCTAGGTGAGGGGGGGGGGCGTGGGAGGATAATTCCTTAGAGGATGTTTCCTTGGGGGAAGGGACTACTATGACGGGGGCGCCAGATTTCCCAGCATTATTTAAAAAACGGTCAAAAATTAAATAAAAAAAAACAGTTTTTTAAGTTTTTAAGTTTTTTCAACTGAAAGAGTTTTTTCAACAGAAATTAAGTTTTTTCAATTGAAAGTAAGGAGCAACATTAAAACTTAAAACGAAAACAGAAATTATTACTTATATGAGGGGGTTCGCCCCCTAGTCAATGCCTCACTCTTTACGCTAAAGTTTTTTTAGTACTTCCAAAAGAGCTATCTATTCTAATTAAACGGCATTTGTGATTCTGGGGTTTTGTGATTCGAACAAAATTTGAAATTTAGCGTAAAGAGCAAGGTATTGAATAGGGGGCAAACTCCCTAATATACGTAATAAAAACATACGAATATAGAAATTCGTTACGTAAGTTAATTCGTAAGTTAAGTCAGCAAAAATTTTGAGAAAGCCATTTAGCCAAAAAATAAGAAAATTAATATACAAATTTCGTTTTAATTATTCATTTACGGTGAGCCAAAATCAAAGCTGTATTACTTCAAAAACGTTCAGAAATTAAAAAAAAACAGGTTTTTTTAAATGAAAGTAAGGAGCGACATTAAAACTTAAAACGAACAGAAACTATTCAGTATATGAAAGGGGCTGTCCCCTCCTCAACGCCTCTCTCTTTACTCTAAAGTTTGACTCCTTCTCAACTCGTAAGTGTGAGATCTGATCCTGTCAAGAAAAGGTGAGTAGTCCATACCCGAGATAAAGCCTCAGCCGTCTCTCTCGCCGCCGCTGCAACTATTCAGCTGAATGTATCGTCTCATGTCCTTAATCAAAAAGTGTTTGGTATTGTGAGTAACATCCCTGTTCTTCAGCAAAAATCAGAGCTTATTAGTATGATTCCCGGTCTTGTTGATGCAACTAAAATTGGAAATTACAGATCCTTCCGACTTGAATTTCTAGACAATGCTGCCTCAAATAAAGCTATAAATGAGGGTTTGCATTTGGGATACAAGATTTATAAAACTAGACCTCTCCAAAAGTTACCTCCTAGATGTTACTATAGTCAGTCGCAAAACCATATTGTCAAAAATTGCCCACTCCCATTAACTAATCAAAAGTGTTCACGGTGCGCTGGTGGACATTGTAACACACGTGATAATCGTAGAGTAGTACCTACCATTTTGGGTGGATTGTGTTCCTTCCTGTGCTATTTGGGTGGATTACGTTCCATGGCACCTTTCCAGAGCATGTACTTATGGATTTGCTTACTTTACGTTCCATGGCACCTTTCCAGAGCATGTACTTATGGATTTGCTTGCCTTATGTTCCTTGGCGTCTTTCCAGAGCGTGTACTTATGGATTTGGGTGGATTATGTTCCTTCATATACTATTATAAGAGTCTATATTCCATCCTTTGATATTCTAAGGGCTTATCTTCCTTCCTATGTTATTGTAAGGGCTTATGTTCCCTTCCATGCTATTCTATAGCGCTATGCTCCTTCCTATGCTATTCTAAGGGTTTATGTTCCCTCCCATGCTATTCTAAAGCGCTATGTTCCTTCCTATGCTATTCTATAGTGATATGTTCCCTCCCATGCTATTCTAAGGGTTTATATTCCCTCCCATGCCATTCTACAGCGCTATGTTCCTTCCTATGCTAATATAGGGGTTTATGTTCCCTCCCATGCTATTCTAAGGGTTTATGCCCCCGTCCATGCTACTCTATAGCGCTATGTTCCTTCCTGTGTTATTCTATGGGACCTCTACACGTGATTAAACACATTTTGAAACTACATGCTATTTGCTTATGTCCCCTTGGTACCTTTCCAAACAAAGTGATAAAAAAAGAAAAAAAACACGTTTTGAAACTACATGCTATTTGTTTATGTCCCCTTGGTACCTTTCCAAACAAGTGGGGATTCCCCACTGGTTCCTAAACATTGCAAAAAAAAGCGAGCAGTATGACAGGGGATTCCCCTTGCAAAAAGCGATATATTTTTTGGACAATTGCCTTAACTCGAGAGTAGTTTGATTAAGAATGTAACATTTCTAGAATTGATGCCAATATGCTATTGAATCATTTACATAAACATAACTCTATTTACAAAAAAAGGGTTTAGCATTTGCGAATTGAACTCTATGAACGATATTAATTAATGTTTGAATAATAGGAGCGTGAATGTTTCTAATTAGTAATTGGATTGTATGAAGGTGGAGAAAAAAAAGGATTAAACTGATTAGCAGTTAAGGTAACCCCGAAGGGCTTGTTAATTCATACCTTATTTATTATAAATTTGGAACAACATAAATCAATGAAAATGGTTAGAAATGAGATAATGAAATTACGAGTTGACCTAGCTCTACCTCTCCGATGTGTTCTGTATAATGCACAAGCGGTGTTTAAACAGTGTTGTCAGTTTAAAATAGAGTCTAACGTTATAGTATACTAAAAGTTGATACTAAGAGAGATGTAGATGGCAAGAAAAGAATTTTAATAATGAAATTTAGAACAAACCATAGAAATCATTGCAAATCAATTAGTAAGGTGTATGTGAGTACGAACCATCAAGGATCATAAGCATCAACGACCCTAACCAGCAGAGACATCAACCCCCCAAAGGTCCCCTATCCCCAAACTCGAAGGGCGCCCCCCTCCTCTCCAACTTTTTGTCCCCCCCCCCCTCCCCATTTTTTTTTTGATTTTATTTTTTTTAACATGATATATTTTTTTCAACTTTTTTTTTACATGTCTTCGAATGAGATGAAACATACTTAAATTCAGTAGTGTTTTGTAGTGGTATACCTTGTCACAGTTATATTCTCTTGATTTTTCAAAGTTCATTTTGGATTTTTTTCATTGAAATGCAAGAGTTGGAATATTTCAGTAGTGTTTTGTTGTGCTTTACCTTGTCGCAGTTACATTCTCTTGATTTTTAAAAGTTCATTTTTGAATTTCTTTCCTTGAAATGCAAGAGTTGGAATATTTCAGTAGTGTTTTGTCGTGGTTTACCTTGTCAAAGTTACATTCTCCTGATTTTTCAAAGTTCATTTTGAATTTTTACATACTCTTGATTTTACAAAGTTCATTTTGAATTTCTTTCATTGAAATGCAAGACTTGGACTATTTCAGTAATGTTTTGTCGTGGTTTATCTAGTGTCTGTCTTTCTCTGTTTATGTGCCTGATTCTATTTGTTTACATGTCTGGGTTTTTGTTTTCAAGTCCAAGAATTTGTTTTTTTTGGTTTGAATGTCAAAAGGCTCTTTCTTTCTATTTTTGTGTGTCTATTTCTATTTAAATGCACGTCTTGGTTGATGTTTGCAAGTCAAAGAATTTTTCTTTATTGGTTTGAATGTCTAAAGTGCATGTCTTTCTCTGTTTGTGTGTCTTATTCCATGTTTTTAATTGTTGGGTTGGTGATTGCAAGTCCAAGAATTTGTCTTTATTGTTTTGAATGTCTAAAGTGTCTGTATTTCTCTGTTTGTTTGTATGATTATATTTTTTTGAAGGTCTAGGTTGGTGTTTGCATGTCCAAGTATTTGTCTTTATTGGTTTGAATGTCTAAAGTGTGTGTGTCTTTCTCTGTTTGTGTGTCTGATTCTATTTGTTTGCATGTCTGGGTTGGTGTTTGCAAGTCCAAGAAATTGTCTCTGTTGGTTTGAATGTCTATATTGTCTTTCTTTCTCTGTTTTTGTGTCTGATTCTATTTGTACGCATGTCTGAATAGGTGTTTGCATGTCCAAGTATTTTTCTTTGTTGGTATGAATGTCTAATGTATCTGTCTTTCTCTGTTTGTGTGTCCTATTCTATTTGTTTGCTTGTCTGGGTTGGTGTTTGCAAGTCCAAGAATTAGTCTTTGCTGGTTTGAATTTATATAGTGTCTTTGTTTTTCTGTTTTTTTGTCTGATTATAGCTGATTGTATGTCTGGGTTGTTGTTTGCAACTCCAAGAATTTGTCTTTCTTGGTTTGAATGTCTAATGTGTCTGTCTTTCTCCGTTTATGTGGCTGATTCTATTGGGTTACGTGTCTGGATTGTTGTTTGCAAGTCCAAGTATTTGTCTTGGTTGGTTTGAATGTTTAAAGTGTCTGTCCTTCTCTGTTTGTGTGTCTGATTCTACTTGTTTATATGTCTGGGTTGATGTTTGCAAGTCCACGAATTTGTCTTTGTTGGTTTGAATGTCTAAAGTGTCTGTCTTTCTCTGTTTACATGTCTGATTCTATTTTTTTGCATGTCTGAGTTGGTGTTCGCAAGTCCAAGTATTTGTCTTTGTTGGTTTGAATGTCTAAAGTGTCTGTCTTTCTCTGTTTGTCTGCCTGATTCTATTTGTTTGCATGTCTGGGTTGGTTTTTGCAAGTCCAAGAACTTGTCCTTCTTGGTTTGAATGTTTAAAGTGTCTGTTATTCTCTGTTTATGTGTCTGATTCTATTTGTTTGCATGTCTGGGTTGGTGTTTGCATGTCCAAGTATTTGTCTTTGTTGGTATGAATGTCTAAAGTGTCTGTCTTTCTCTGTTTGAGTGTCAGATTCTATTTGTTTGCATGTCTGGGCTGATGTTTGCAAGTCCAAGTATTTGTCTTTGTTGGTTTTAATGTCTAAACTGTCTTTGCATGTCTGGGTTGGTGTTTGCATGTCCAAGTATTTGTCTTTGTTTGCAATACCAACCTTTTTTTCAAGTAACTGTATTCACGTTACCAGACACACAAACAGAGAAAGACAGACACTTTAAACATTCAAATCAAGAAAGACAAGTTCTTGAACTTGCAAAAACCAACCCAGACATGCAAACAAATAGAATCAGGCACACAAACAGAGATAGACAGACACTTTAGACATTCAAACCAACAAAGACAAATACTTGGACTTGAAAACACCAACTCAGACATGCATACAAATAGAATCAGACATGTAAACAGAGAAAGACAGACACTTTAGACATTCAAACCAAGAAGGACAAATTCTTGGACTTGCAAACATCAACCCGGACATGCAAACAAGTAGAATCAGACACACAATTAGAGAAAGACAGACACTTTAAGCATTCAAACCAACAAAGACAAATAGTTGGACTTGCAAACACCAACCCAGACGCTGAAACCAATAGAATCAGCCACGAAAACGGAGAAAGACAGACACATTAGAAATTCAAACCAAGAAAGACAAATTCTTGGATTTGAAAACACCGACCCAGACATACAATCAAGTAGAATCAGACCCACAAACAGAGAAAGACAGGCACTTTAGACATTCAAACCAGCAATGACAAATTCTTGGACTTGCAAACACCATCCCAGACATGCAAACAAATAGAATCAGACACACAAACGGAGAAGGACAGATACATTAGACATTCATACCAAGAAAGACAAATACTTGGACTTGCAAACACCAACCCAGACATGCAAACAAATAGAATCAGACACACAAACAGAGAAAGACACAAAACTTTAGACATTCAAACCAACAAAGACAAATTCTTGGACTTGCAAACACCAACCCAAACATGCAAACAAATAGAACCCGACACACAAACAGAGAAAGACAGACACTTTAGACATTAAAACCAACAAAGACAAATACTTGGACTTGCAAACACCAACCCAGAACACTAACCCAGACATGCAAACAAATAGAATCAGACACACAAACAGAGAAAGACAGACACTTTAGACATTCATACCAAAAAAGACAAATACTTGGACATGCAAATACCAACCCAGACATGCAAACAAATAGAATCAGACACACAAGCAGAGAAAGACAGAAACTTTAGACATTCAAACCAACAAAGACAAATACTTGGACTTGCAAACACCAACCCAGACATGCAAACAAATAGAATCAGACATGTAAACAAAGAAAGACAGACACTTTAGACATTCAAACCAACAAAGACAAATTCTTGGACTTGCAAACATCAAAACAGACATGCAAACCAATAAAATCAGACACACAAACAGAGAAAAACAGACACTTTAAACATTCGAAACAACAAAGACAAATACTTGGACTTGCAAACACCAACCCAGAAATGCAAACAAATAGAATCAGACACACAAACAGAGAAAGACAGACATATTAGACATTCAAACAAACAAACACAAATACTTGGACTTGCAAACATCAACCCAGACATGTAAAAAATAGAATCAGACACACAAACAGAGAAAGACCGACACTTTAGACATTCAAACCAACAAAGACAAATTCTTGGACTTGCAAACACCAACCCAGACATGCAAACAAATAGAATCAGACACACAAACAGAGAAAGACAGACAATTTAGACATTCAAACCAACAAAGACAAATACTTGGACTTGCAAATATCAATCCAGACATGCAAACAAATAGAATCAGACACACAAACAGAGAAAGGCAGACAATTTAGACATTCAAACCAACAAAGACAGATACTTGGACTTGCAAACACCAACCCAGACATGCAAACAAATAGAATCAGACACACAACCAGAGAAAGGCAGACATTTTAGACATTCAAACCGTCAGAGACAAATACTTGGACTTGCAAACACCAATCCAGACATGCAAACAAATAGAATCAGACACACAAACAGATAAAGACAGACACTTTAGACATTCAAACCAACAAAGACAAATTCTTGGACTTGCAAACACCAACCCAGACATGAAAACAAATAGAATCAGACACACAAACAGAGAAAGACAGACAATTTAGACATTCAAACGTACAAAGAGAGATACTTGGACTTGCAAACACCAACCCAGACATGCAAACAAATAGAATCAGACACACAAACAGAGAAAGACAGACATTTTAGACATTCAAACCAACAAAGACAAATACTTGGACTTGCAAACACTAATCCAGACATGCGAACAAATAGAATCAGACACACAAACAGATATAGACTGACACTTTAGACATTCAAACCAACAAAGACAAATTCACGGACTTGCAAACACCAACCCAGAAATGCAAACAAATAGAATCAGACACACAACCAGAGAAAGACAGACACTTTAGACATTCAAACCAACAAAGACAAATACTTGGACTTGCAAACACTAACCCAGACATGCAAACAAATAGAATCAGGCACATAAACAGAGAAACACAGACGCTAGGTAAATCACGACAAAACATTACTGAAATAATCCAAGTCTTGCATTTCAATGAAAGAAATTCAAAATGAACTTTGTAAAATCAATAGAATGTAAAAATCCAAAATGAACTTTGAAAAATCAAGAGAATGTAACTGTGACAAGGTAAACCACGACAAAACACTACTGAAATATTCCAACTCTTGCATTGCATTTCAAGGAAAGAAATCCAAAATGAACTTTGAAAAATCAAGAAAATGTAACTGTGACAAGGTAAAGCACAACAAAACACTACTGAAATATTCCAACTCTTGCATTTCAATGAAAGAAATCCAAAATGAACTTTGAAAAATCAAGAGAATGTAACTGTGACAAGGTAAACCACGACGAAACGCTACTGAATTTAAGTATGTTTCATCTCATTCGAAGACATGTAAAAAAAAGTTGAAACGAAATATATCATGTTAAAAAAAATGGGGAGGGGGGCCAAAAACCTGGAAGGGCGGGGGGCGCCCTTCGAGTTTAGGGATAGGGGACCTTTGGGGGGTTGATGTCTCTGCTGTTTAGGGTCGTTGGTGCTTATGATCCTTGATGGTTCGTACTCACATACACCTTACTACTTGATTTGCAATGATTTCTAAGGTTTGTTCTGAATTTCATTATCAAAATTCTTTTCTTGCCATCTACATCTCTCTTAGTATTAACTTTTAGTATACTATAACGTTAGATTCTATTTTAAACTGACAACACTGTTCAAACACCACTTGTGTATTATACAGAACACATCGGAGAGATAGAGCTAGGTCAACTCGCAATGTCATTATATCATCATTAACCATTTTCATAGATTTATGTTGTTCCAAATTTATAATAAATAAGGTATGAATTAACAAGCCCTTCGGGGTTACCTTAACTGCTAATCAGTTTAATCCAATCACTAATTAGAAACATTCACGCTCCTATTATTCAAACAATAATTAATATCATTCATAGAGTTCATTTCGCAAATGCTAAACCCTTTTTTTCTAAATAGAGTTATTTTTTATGGTAAATGATTCAACAGCATATTGGCATCAATTCTAGACATGTTACATTCTTAATCAAACTACTCTCGAGTTAAGGCAATTGTCCAAAAAATATATCGCTTTTTGCAAGGGGAATCCCCGCTCATACTGCTCGCTTTTTTTTGTAATGTGTGGGAACCAGTGGGGAATCCCCACTTGTTTGGAAAGGTACCAAGGGGACATAAGCAAATAGCATGAAGTTTCAAAACGTGTTTTTTTTCTTTTTTTTATCACTTTGTTTGGAAAGGTACCAAGGGGACATAAGCAAATAGCATGTAGTTTCAAAACGTGTTTCATCACGCGTAGAGGTCCCATAGAATAACACAGGAAGGAACATAGCGTTATAGAATAGCATGGGAGGGGGCATAAACCCTTAGAATATCATGGGAAGGAACATAAACCCTTAGAAGAGCATAGGAAGGAACCTAGTGCTATAGAATAGCATGGGAGGGAACATAAACCCTTAGAATGGCATGGGAGGGACCATAAACCCTTAGAATTGCATAGGAAGGAACATAAACCCTTAGAATGGCAGAGGAAGGAACATAATCCACCCAAATCCATAAGTACATGCTCTGGAAAGACGCCAAGGACTATAAGGCAAGCAAATCCATAAGTACATGCTCTGGAAAGGTGCCATGGAACGTAAAGTAAACAAATCCATAAGTACATGCTCTGCAAGGTGCCATGGAACGTAATCCACCCAAATAGCACAGGAAGGAACATAATCCACCCAAAATGGTTGGTACTACTCTACTGATAATCCTTTCACTGAAAGCCAGAATTGCGCCAACTGCGGGGGAAATCATGTTCCCTATAGTCTCAGATGCCCAGTGTTAAAAAAAAAGCTCTGAATAAAGATAAAAATGATTGCTAGTGGCAATAAATTTCACTTTGTTTCACTTAATATTAACGGAATCAAGGACAAATATCTTCTTATGAGCTTCTTGATTATGATATAGTTTTTCCACAGGAGAATTTCTAACTAAAGCCAATAGAGATACTCTTAAACGGTCACCCACCCACCACACGTTTGCACATGAAGCTAAAAAACGCCCGGTCAACCCTCTGGGGGCCTTGCAACTTTAGTTCGTCTCGCTAAGAAACCTGAGCTTATTTCTTCTGATCATAATTTACTCTCAATAAAATACGGTAATATGGTCCTCATCAATGTCTAAATGCCATGCAATCACAAGAACATTTCTTCCCTATCTGTCTTCGCGGGTTCCTGTAATCGATTCAGGACTCTTCTGCTAAGAGTGACGAATCAGGGATTAAATTGTATTGTGGCTGGTGATATCAATGCAAATCTTCTGTCCCAATCTGAAAGAAGTGACTTGTTTTTTTATGCTTTACCTAGGGGCTATCCTTTTTTGATGCTTTACCTAGCGGCCATAGCGGCTAGTCAATAAAGATAAACAGTTTACCTATATTCATAACCGTGATGGTTCTAGATCAAACCTTGATCATATTATAGTTTCAAGTGGATCACTCGTGATTCCTCCTGTATTTGTTTTGGATGATAAAATTGAGGATGATCACTTGCCTTTAACATTCGAAATTGAGTCGTCTGCTCTACTGGTTTATAACCATTTTTCTTACCAAAATAAATGGTTTGATAAGCCAAATTGGAAACGAGTAAATTCTTAAGATTATTTGTATGTTCTTTACTCGTTATTTTCAAGCCTGCAAGTGCCTTTTCACCTTTTGCAAACCTGTGTAAGGTCATCGACAGCTAAGATCGATTTAAATTGTTACTATTACCAGATTGTACATTGTTTGAAGGCAGCTGCTTCAGTTTCAGTTCCTGTTGAACTTGTTAGATTGGGCATCAGAAAACCATTATGGAATGAGCACCCAGAAGTGAAAAAAGCTAAACAACGTGCAAAGTTTTGGCTTCGCCTATGGATTGCTTGTGATCGGCCCAAGTCTGGTGAAGTGTTTAAAATTAAGCAAAATTCGAAACGTCAGTTTAGATCTTGTTTGAGTCAAGCCCACCTGAATGCTTTGAATGGCCCCTCAGATTGGTAAGTCTTGGTCCAATGTAAATATTAGCAGCAAGTGTGTGCCTGCTACCGTTTCGGTTATCAAAATCAGTGATTTTGTTGCTCATTTTTCGCGATTTTCTTCTACATTTAATCATTCTATCCAGTCCATGTTTTTTTCCTTATTACATCATACTGTTCCTCGAGTTCTTCGGCAAGTTCATATATTATCAATATCCAGTGGTGATATCTATCGGGCTTTTAAGAGTGTTAAGAAATCAAGTGCTCCTGATATGAGTAGTGATAGGTCAATCTATACAAGCAGAGAGTCCCCCCACCATACAAGCAGACAGTACTCCCTTACTATGTCAATGCTTACAAGCGCAGAGTACTCCCTTACTGTGTTAATCTATGGTAGCAGACGGATAGGACATTACTTTATCAATTAAAGAGACAAGACATGTATATGGAGGTTTAATGTTTATGGTTTTTTATTGTTGTATTGGTGTTATGATGTTTTATTGTATGGGAGTCTGATTGTTATTACAGAGATTGTTTTTGATATATGGTTGAATATGTGTGTTACTTTATGATTGATTATACGTATTAAACATGAATGGCGTTTTATTTAATGTTTTTTTTTGTATGGATGTTTTATTGTATGGATATACGGTTTTTTCAATCATCATTCCAACGGGACTTTCCCCCTGCATTCCAACGGGGCAGTATGGTTGATGTTTTATTTAATGTTTTTTTATATGAATGTTTTATTGCATGGATATATGGATTTTTATTTTAATAGTTTTCTATTGATTCCATTTTATTGTACTCTAATTATGATATTTTTCTTTTCCAATGATACGATTTTTACATTCTAAGTATTTTCCCATTGATTTTTATGAAATTTGTGTTTGATGTAGGAATCGAACGTGAGACCAGTGATTTCCTAAGGGAAAAGAACGACACGTTAATCGACTGAACCAACAAGCCATTGAACATATTATGATTTTAGAAATACATCCAATGTATTGTTTCTGGGACATTGTCCAACTGATGTTAAGCGTCACAATATCGTTACAAGTTCATTCCATTGAACTGGAACAAGTTCAACCACATTCAATTTATCAATTGGATTTTTGATAGGAGTTAAAAGTAACCTGTTTCGGGGCATTTTTATGGTATCATCGTGAGAATATGCATACCACAAAGATTTGAGATGCATACTAGACAGACAATTTCTTCTGATGTTTGGGCCCCAAGTCCTATCCCTATCCCTCAACCCTATCCCTACACCCCTCCCCTCTCTACCCCCTTCACCCCCCCCCCCAACCCCTCCCATCCCCACAACTTTTTCTTACAGTTTTTTTTACAGTTTTTTTCAGCTTTTTTTTACATCTCTTAGAATGACATGAAACATACTTAAAACATAAAAAAATTCACATTTAATATTTTCCAACTTCAAAATGGGAATGATAGATATGTGTACCGTGACTTTTACTATTAGAAAAATAATGTTTGTAGTGACCATTTTTTTTTCATTTTTTTCAACTTTTTGTTACATCTCTTAGAATGATATGTAACAAACTTAAAACATAAAAAATCACATTTAATATTTTCTAAATTCAAAATGAGAATGATATAGAAATGTTAGTCTTGACTTTTACTATTAGAAAAATATTGTTTGTAGTAGTACTTTTTTTAACTAATTTTTTTTTGGTTTTAACATGATATTTTTTTCAACTCTTTTTTAATATCTCTTAGAATGACATGAAACATACTTAAAACATAAAAAATTCACATTTAATTGGAACAATCAAACACCCGTCCAGACACACAGGAGAAAAGAGTGAAAAAGACAAAAATACATACAAATACGTAGATTCAGACATATAAACCGAGAAAGACATGTATTGGAATAAGCAAAGACCCGCCCAGACACAGAGGCAAAAAGAGTGAGAGAGACAAAAACACATACATTTACCTAGATTCAGACACACAAACCGAGAAAGACATGCATTGGAATAAGCAAACATCCGCCCAGACACACAGGCAAAAAGAGTGAGAGAGACAAAAATACATACATATTCGTAGATTCAAACACACAAGCCTAGAAAGACATGCATTGGAATAAGCAAACACCTGCACAGACACACAGGCAAAAAGAGTGAGAGAGACAAAAACACATACAAATACGTAGATTCAGACATACAAACCGAGAAAGACATGCATTGGAATAAGCAAACACTCTTTTTTTGCCTGTGTGTCTGGGCGGGTGTTTGCTTATTCCAATGCATGTCTTTCTAGGTTTGTGTGTCTAAATCTATGTATTTGTATGTGTTTTTGTCTCTCTCAATCTTTTTGCCTGTGTGTCTGGGCGGGTGTTTGCTTATTCCAATGCATGTCTTTCTCGGTCTTTTTCGGTTTTTGTGTCTGAATTTACATATTTGTATGCTTTTTTGTCTCTCTCACTCTTTTTGCCTGTGTGTCTGGGCGGGTGTTTGCTTATTTCAATGCATGTCTTTCTCGGTTTGTGTGGCTGAATCTACGTATTTGTATGTGTTTCTCTCTCTCTCACTCTTTGTACCTATCTGTTTGGGCGGGTGTTTGCTTATTCCAATGCCTGTCTTTCTCGGTTTGTGTGTCTGAATCTACGTATTTGTATGTGTTTTTGTCTCTCTCACTCTTTTTGCCTGTGTGTATGGGGCGGGTGTTTTCTTATTCCAATGCATGTTTTACTCGGTTTGTGTGTCTGGATCTATTTGTTTGTATGTGTTTTTGTCTCTCTAACTCTTTTTGCACTGTGAGTCTGGGCGGGTGTTTGCTTCTTCCAATGCACGCCTTTCTTGGTTTGTGTGTCTGAATCTACGTATTTGTATGTTTTTTTTGTCTCTCTCACTCTTTTTGCCACGTGTCTGGGCGGGTGTTTGCTTATTCCAATGCATGTCTTTCTCGGTTTGTGTGACTGAATCTCCGTATTTGTATGTATTTTTGTCTCTCTCACTCTTTTTGCCTGTGTGTCTGGGTGGGTGTTTGCTTATTCGAATGCATGTCTTTATCGGTTTGTGTGACTGAATATACGTATTTGTATGTGTTTTTGTCTCTCTCACTCTTTTTTCTTAAGTGTCTGGGCGGGTGTTTGCTTAATCCAGTGCATGTCTTTCTCGGTTTGTGTGTTTGAACCTACGTATTTGTATATCTTTTTGTCTCTCTCACTCTTTTTGCCTGTGTGTCCGGGTGGGTGTTTGCTTATTCCAATGCAAGTTTTGCGAGGTTTTTGTGTCTGAATCTATGTATTTGTATGTGTTTTTGTCTCTCTCAATCGTTTTGCTAGTGTGTCTGGGTGGGTGTTTGCTTATTCCAATGCAAGTATTTCTCAGTTTGTGTGTCTGAATTTACGTATTTGTATGTGTTTTTGTCTCTCTCACTCTTTTTGCCTGTGTGTCTGGGCGGGTGTTTGCTTATTCCAATGCATGTGTTTCTAGGTTGGTGTGTCTAAATCTATGTATTTGTATGTGTTTTTGTCTCTCTAACTATTTTTGCCTGTGTGTCTGGGCGGGTGTTTGCTTATTCCAATGCATGTGTTTCTTGGTTTGTGTGTCTGAATCTACGTATTTGTATGTGTTTTTGTCTCTCTAACTCTTTTTGCATGTGTGTATGGGTGGGTGTATGCTTATTCCAATGCATTTCTTTCTCGGTTTGTGTGTTTGAATCTACGTATTTGTATGTGTTTTTGTCTCTCTAACTCTTTTTGCCTGTATGTCTGGGCGGGTGTTTGCTTATTCCAATGCATGTCTTTCTTGGTTTGTATGTCTGAATCTACGTATTCGTATGTGTTTTTGTCTTTCTCACTCTTTTTGCCTGTGTGTCTGGGTGGGTGTTTGCTTATTCCAATGCATGTTTTTCTCGGTTTGTGTCTGAAACTACGTATTTGTATGTGTTTTTGTCTTTCTCGCTCTTTTTGCCTGTGTGTCTGGGCGGGTGTTTGCTTATTCCAATGCATGACTTTCTCGGTTTGTATGTCTGAATCTACGTATTTGTATGTGTTTCTGTCTCTCTCACTCTTTTTACCTGTGTGTTTGGGCGGGTGTTTGCTTATTCCATTGCATGTCTTTCTCGGTTTGTGTGTCTGAATCTACGTATTTGTATGTATTTTTGTCTCTCTCACTCTTTTGCCTGTGTGTCTGGGCGGTAGTCTGCTTATTCAAATGCATCACTTTCTAGGTTTGTGTCTGAATCTACGTATTTGTATGTGTTTTTGTCTCTCTCGCTCTTTTTGCCTGTGTGTCTGGGCGGGTGTCTGCTTATTCCAATGCATGACTTTCTCGGTTTGTATGTCTGAATCCACGTATTTGTATGTATTTTTGTCTCTCTCACTCTTTTGCCTGTGTGTCTGGGCGGTAGTCTGCTTATTCCAATGCATGTCTTTCTCGGTTTGTGTCTGAATCTACGCATTTGTATGTGTTTTTGTCTCTCTCACTCTTTTTGCCTGTGTGTCTGGGCGGGTATTTGCTTATTCCAATGCATGACTTTCTCGGTTTGTATGTCTGAATATACGTATTTGTATATGTTTTTATCTCTCTCACTCTTTGTACCTGTGTGTCTCGGCGGATGTTTGCTTATTCCAATGCATGTCTTTCTCTGTTTCTGTCTGAATTTACGTATTTGTTTGCGTTTTTGTCTCTTTTACTCTTTTCGCCTGTTTTTCTGAGTGGGTGTTTGTTTATTCCAAGGCATATTTCTTTTGGTTTGTGTGTTTGAATCTGCGTATTTCTATCTACTTTTGTCTCTCTCATTCTTTTTCCTGTGTGTTTGGGCGGTTGTTTGCTTATTCCAATGCATGACTTTCTCGATTTGTGGGTCTGAATCTAGGTATTTGTATGTGTTTTTGTCTCTCTCAATCTTTTTGTCTGTTTCTCTGTGTGGGTGTTTGCTTATTCCGATTCATGCCGGTCATAGTTTTCGAGTCGTTCTCAAAGTTGTTTGGTTCGTTTTTGTCTCTCTCATCCTTTTTCCCGTATAGTCTGGTCGTGTGTTTGCTTATTCCAATGCTTGTATTTCTCGTTATTAGTGACTCACGCCACGTATTATCTAGCGTTTTTTCACCCTCACTCTTTTTGCTTTTAAATCTGGGTGGTTACTTGTTTATTTCAATGCATGTCTTACTCGGTTTGTATGTCTGAATCTACGTATTTGTATGTGTTTTTGTCTTTCTCGGTGTGTGTCTGATTCTACGTATTTGTATGTTTTTTGATATCTCTCACTCTTTTTGCCTGCGTGTCTGTTTGGGTGTTTGCTTATTCCAATGCATGTCTTTCTCTGTTTGTATTTCTGAATCTACGTATTTGTATTTGCTTTTGTTTCTCTTACACGTATTTGTATGTGTTTTCGTCTTTATCACTCTTTTTGCTTGTGTGTCTGGTCAGGTGTTGGCTTATTCCAATACATGTCTTTCTAGGTTTGTGTATCTGAACCTACGCATTTGTATGTGTTTTTGTCTCTCTCACTCTTTTTGCCTGTGTGTCTGGGCGGGTGTTTGCTTTTTCCAATGCATGTCTTTCTCGGTTTGTGTGTCTGAATCTACGTAACTGTATGTGTTTTTGTCTCTCTTACTCTTTTTGCCTGTGTGTCTGGGCGGGCGATTGCTTATTCCAATGCATGTCTTTCTCGGCGTGTGTGTCTGAATCTATGTAAATGTATGTGTTTATGTCTCTCTCACTCTTTTTTTCCTGTGTATCTGGGCGGTTGTTTGCTTATTCCAATGCATGTCTTTCTCGGTTTCTGTGTCTGTATCTACGTATTTGTATGTGTTTTCGTCTCTCTCACTCTTTTTGCATGTGTGTCCAGGCGGGTGTTTGCTTATTCCAATGCATGTCTTTCTCGGTTTGTGTGTCTGAATCTAGGTAAATGTATGTGTTTCTGTCTCTCTTACTCTTTTTGCCTGTGTGTCTGGGCGGGAGTTTGCTTATTCCAATGCATGTCTTTCTCGGCGTGTGTGTCTGAATCTATGTAAATGTATTTGTTTATGTCTCTCTCACTCTTTTTTACCTGTGTATCTGGGCGGTTGTTTGCTTATTCCAATGCATGTCTTTCTCGGTTTCTGTGTCTGAATCTACGTATTAATATGTGTTTTTGTCTCTCTCACTCTTTTTGCCTGTGTGTCTAGGCGGGCGATTGCTTATTCCAATGCATGTCTTTCTCGGCGTGTGTGTCTGAATCTATGTAAATGTATGTGTTTTTGTCTCTCTCACTCTTTTTTGCCTGTGTATCTGGGCGGTATACACAGGCAAAAAAGACATACGTATTTGAATGTGTTTTTGTCTCTCTCACTCTTTTTGTCTGTGTGTCGAGGCGGGCGATTGCTTATTCCAATGCATGTCTTTCTTGGCGTGTGTGTCTGAATCTATGTAAATGTATGTGTTTTGTCTCTCTCACACGTATTTGTATGCGTTTTGTCTCTCTTATTCTTTTTGCTTGTGTGTCTGGTCAGGTGTCTGCTTATTCCAATGCATGTCTTTCTCGGTTTGTGTTTCTGAATTTACGCATTTGTATGTGTTTTGTCTCCCTCACTCTTTTTGCCTGTGTGTCTGGGCGGGTGTTTGCTTATTCCAATGCATGTCTTTCTCGGTTTGTGTGTATGAATCTATGTAAATGTATGTGTTTTTGTCTTTCTCACTCTTTTTGCCTGTGTGTCTGGGCAGGTGTTTGCTTATTCCAATGCATATCTTTCTTGGTTTGTATGTCTGAATCTACGTATTTGTATGTGTTTTTGTCTTTTTCACTCTTTTTGCCTGTGTTCAGGGCGGGTGTTTGCTTATTCCAATTAAATGTGAATTTTTGATGTTTTAAGTATGTTTCATGTCATTCTAAGAGATGTTAAAAAAAAGTTGAAAAAAAAATATCATGTTAAAAAAAAAAGTTGAATAATTTCGAAGTCCAAAAAAAAAATTTGTTAAAAAAAAGTGCTACTACAAACAATATTTTTCTAATAGTAAAGTCACAACCAACATTCCTATATCATTCTCATTTTGAATTTAGAAAATATTAAATGTGATTTTTATATGTTTTAAGTATGTTACATATTAAAAAAAATTCTAAGAGATGTAAAAAAAAGTTGAAAAAAAATGTAAAAAAAAAATGGTCACTACAAACATTATTTTTCTAATTGTAAAAGTTGCGGCACACATATCTATATCATTCCCATTTTGAAGTTGGAAAATATTAAATGTGAATTTTTTGTGTGTTTAAGTATGTTTTATGTCATTCTAAAAGATGTAAAAATAAAGTTGAAAAAAAACTGTCAAAAAAAAGTTGGGGTGGGGGAGGGGGAGACTGGAAGGGGTTGAGGGAGGGAGGGGTGTAGGGATATGGTTGAGGGATAGGGATAGGACTTGGGGCCCAAGAATCAGAAGAAATTGTCTGTCTATTATGCATCTCAAACCATCGTGGTATGCATATTCTCACGATGAGGCCATAAAAATGCCCCGAAACAGGTCACTTTTAACACCTATCAAAAATCCAATTGATAAATCAAATGCGCCTGAACTTGTTCCAGTTCAATGGAATGAACTTATTACGATATTGTGACGCTTAACATCAGTTGGGCAATGTCCCAGAAACAATACATTGCATGTATTTCTAAAATCATAATATGTTCAATGGCTTGTTGGTTCAGTCGATTGACGTGTCGTTCTTTTACCTTAGGAAATCATTTGTTTCACGTTCGATTCCTAAATCAAACACAAATTTCATAAAAATCAATGGGAAAATGCTTAGAATGTAAAAAATCGTATCATTGGAAAAGAAAAATATCGTCATTAGAGTACAATAAAATGACATCAATAAAAAACTAATAAAACAAAAATCTATATATCCATGCAATAAAACATTCATATAAAAAAAAATATTAAATAAAACATCAACCATACTGCCCCGTTGGAATACAGGGGCAATAAAACATCCATAAAAAAAAACATTAAATAAAACACCAACCATACTGGCCTGTTGGAATGCAAGGGGAAAGCCCCGTTGGAATGATGATTGAAAAAACCGTATATCCACACAATAAAACATCCATACAAAAAAAAATATTAAATAAAACACCAACCATATAATAATATGTATAATCAATCATAAAGTAACACACATATTCAACCATATATCAAAAACAATCTCTGTAATAACAATCAGACTCCCATACAATAAAACATCAAATATAACAAAAATACAACAATAAAAATCCATAAACATAAAACATCCATACACATGTCTTGTCTCTTTAATTGATACAGTAATGTCCTATCTGTCTGCTACCATAGATTAACACAGTAAGGGAGTACTGTGCGCTTGTAAGCATTGACATAGTAAGGGAGTACTGTCTGCTTGTATGGTGGGAGGACTCTCTGCTTGTATAGATTGACCTATCACTACTGATATGGATGGTCTGTGTTACAATCACTTCAGCATTAAGTGCCCATTATTGTTAACACACATTAAGCTCCTATACCAGATGCATTTAGCCCAGTCCTTAGTTCCAAATAGTTTTCTTTCGAGAATTGTAACAGCAGTTTTGAAAAAGGGAAAGGATGCAGATCAGTCTTCCAGTTATTAACCAATTACAGTGTCCTGTTTCATGAGGAAGCTATTTGTGTATGCGTGGAACCAGAAGTTTTAACTAAATACGATTTTATAGACTATAGAGTTGGGTTTAAAGTTAGGGTTTGCTGTTTTCGTTCACATAGTAAGAGTAGCCAGCTAATGGTTTCGGCCAAAATGCAAAAAAGATCACATTTTTTTTAATCGATTGATATCTCGGGCGCTTTTGACAACGTTGTACATTCGCAAGCGCTTCACTGCTTAGTTAAAGCAGGAGTTAATTCTTCCGTGGCAAAAGTTCTACAATATTGGTATTCCAATTCCTTGGTTCGGTTAAAATGGATGTTTGATATAACTGAACCTATCTCAGTAAAGAATGGAGCCAGGCAAAGGTGGTGTGCTGTCTCCATATATTTTTAAAACTGTGCTTGCGGACTGTTTGCGAAAGCTGTATCCTACTGTGTTTTTAGAAAATACTGTTGTTAGTCACATTGCCTATGCTGATGATGTTCTGCTAGCTAGGTCAGTCCTCACAAAATATCTAAATGTTCTGATTAATGCTTTGAGTATGATTGGGCTTTCTGTAAATGCTTCACAATGCGAGTTGCTTTGTTTTAATATTTCTAAACCAGCTCCTCCTTTACATGTGGGTACAATACTACTCAGGTGTGTCTCGAAGTTGAAATGGCTTCGGATTACTTTTTGTGAAACACTTTTGACTACATGCTCGTCTCTGGTTGCTAGTGCTCTGCAGTGTATTCGCTTCTCATATGGTAAAATCTTGCCTAATAGAGGGAGGTACAGTCGCCGAGGCTTATATAAATTTTACCATAGTTTTTGTTCTCCTACAAATCTTCTCTTTCTGGGTTGCAGCCTCTAATGCGCAAAAAAGACCGTCTTCAGCTAAAGAGAGGCTATTTTAAATATTGTAAATCTCTGCTCTATTTACCAAGGTGGTACAGGAATCACGAAATTATTTCTCATCTTGGACTTATCGACCCTCTAGGACTGCTTGAAAACATCGATAAGGACCTGAGGACCAATACTCCAAGGAAGATATGTGCCAGTGACCCCCTCACTTATTTTCTTTCAGATTATTGATTTATAAATATTTTTATTTTATTTATGTTGTATATTTATTGTCATTTCCATGGGGATAATATCATTTTTATTTTTCTTTTTTACTCCGCATTTATTTTATTCTGCGGGTTATAAATAAACTTACTTACTTACAACTCCATTTTTTAAAACAATAAAAAACTTTAGCTTAAAGAGCGAGGCGTTGAGGAGGGAACGTAACTTTTGATAGGTAAGAATAAACTTAATGAAACTTATATATTTGAAATCAGCATAAAAATCTGATTCTATTGATGTATCTATTGGTATTAAAATTCCGGTTTTTAGAGTTTTGGTTACTATTGAGCCGGGTCGCTCCTTACATACAGTTCGTTGCCACGAACTATTTGACAATATTTCTTTTATAAGCAAACTCAGTGTCTGTCTGTATCGATAGCCAATGTTTATTTTTCCCAGCATGCTATTCAGCTTAAATAAAGCATAAACGTCTAGGGAACAAGTGACATAACTTTGATGACAATCCACATTAGCGTTGAGCTTACTGAATACATAATTATTACGTCTTTTGTTAAACAGTTTGTCCAAACAAACGTTTCTTTGTGTATCACCGCTCCGTTTGTCAGAGGACGGGATTTCAAATTTATACATAGTTGCTAAATCTAGAAGTTCTTTAGATCCTAAATGGCTTAACAATGGTAAAGGACAAATCCCAATTTTGAGAAGATTGACAGGGTATATCCTCAGTTGCATGACAAACAAGAATAACTGTGGCTAGTTTGAGCCGATCTTCCCAAGTCAAGTGAAAATGACGGTGATAAATGAGCCATATAGTACAGTAAAGCCAAAGGTATACTGAAGAAAACTGATCTGTTTCTGTGTATGCTTGAATTATGTAGCCCTGTGTTAGTTGCAACAAGATTTTCAAATACACTAAATTTCAGCTGAGAGGGGGACAAAGTGGGATCTGGGGGAGGGAAGGAACAGTTACCTCCCTACTGCATAGAAAATTATGCCCCTATTTAAACTCCGAATATTTAAGGGTGATGAGGTATCAATTTAAGAAGGATATAATTCACTCAAAAATAGTTTTTTAAATGTAGTTTTTCGAGGGGTTGCCTTCACTACTCATGGCACACTTCCAACGAGTTCGTCATACACCATTTGGTGTACAAGATCTTCGGAAAAGGATAACATCTCACTCACTTTTAGGGAAATATGAGCACAAATTTCAAGACGTTTATGGAGCAAAGAGCTTCTACTAAAATTTTCGCTGTGAAAAACGCAGATAAAAATCCTGAAGTATTTATTACTAATTTCCAAAGTACACAAAATAAACTGGAGCACAAGTCCGTCTCCAGGGGGATTTAGGAGGTTTTAACTCCCCCCTCTCCCGAAATGTTTGTCCGACTCACAAAAACATAACAAAAATGAATATAAACAAATTTTTGATGCATTTCTTTAATTTTTTTGTACCCCCCGCCCCGAAAAAATCCTTTTGTAAAACCCCCTCTGAATAAAATCCTGGATACGGCCTTGCTGGAACTCAACTGATTTTTCTGTTAAGGGGGTGGGGGATATGGGGGTGGTGGCTACCATCTGCATAAAAACTTTCCATAGTGGAGTAAACATTTTGTTGAGTTGATACTGCACATATAAAAAAAATACCTCTGCAAATAACGTTGATCACTACCACTACTACTAATAACAATTCACTACAGTACAAAGCCGCCTAAGGCCAACAGAGCTACGCACGCTCCTCATCCATCCCAATCTAATCAAAGCTTCTCGCTTTACACCCTCCCAAGAAGTTCCAATTTTCTTTAATTCTTTCCTTACTACCTCTCCCACCCCATTTGGGGACGCCCTGCTTTTCGTTCAGTCCAAGACGGTTGGCCGACAAGAACAACCTTTGGCAATCTGTCATCCTTCATCCGCATAACGTGCCCTAACCTTCTAAACCTTTCTCTCATTATAGCGTTAAAAAGCAGTATTGAACCACATTTTTCGTACAGCTTACTGTTTGCAATACGGTCTGTCAGTTGGGTACCCAAAACAAAAGCGATTTCTCTGGAAAACATGCAGCAAATTCACTTCCGTTTTCCGGGTCGCCCATACTTCAGAACCATACGTTACCACTGTCATCACTGTAGCATCCCATATTGTATAATCTTTGTTTGAAGACTTATTTTCCAATTCTTGAAAACTTTTTTCAACCGTGAAAAAACACACTGGAATTTGGCTATTCTAATTTTAAAATATTCACTAAATCCACTGTTTTTACTAGTAACATTATCTAGGTTTGTGAAGCTGTCCACTTGATCGATCTTCTCGTTACCGAACATCAACTCTTCACTTTCACTTATTCCCAGTTTTAGCGACTTAATCTTCTTAACATTAGTTTTCAAACCTCTTCTTGCACCCTGAACTCGCAAAAGCGCTAAAAGTTCATTTACTTTTCTAACATTTTCATCTGGGCTGCTTAAATCATCAGCATAATCTAAGTCCAGGTGACCTTGTCATGTTTTACGGATAAAGGATGTAAGATTGCCGAAGAATCTTGGGGCCATAAGGTCAAACGGTCAAAGGAAAAGTTAGCTGACCACGGATCAGGTGAAAAGATGCCTTAAGAAAGGAAAATAAACAATACACACCACATATCACCTAATAATAATATATTTATAACCTAGATCATATACCTAGATAATACCACAGAAACCAGACTAATATCTCTATAATTACCACACTCAATCCTATCGCCTTTCTTATAGAGGGGTTTAATTAAGGTTTTCCTAAGATCGCTAGGTCCTTCCCCTTTTTCAAAAATCCTTATTATAATCCTTAGTAACATATTTCTAGCCTCATAACCACCATATTTAATGAACTCCTTTTCCACACTATTAGCACTAGGGCATCAAATATTTTGTAATGTTTTTATTTTGTGATAATATTTTGTAATAATATTTACAAAATATTTTGTAATTATCGGCACCTGGGGCCTTAAATATTTTTTTTTAAACTGTGTTGAACAAATTAGTTTTAATTGTTTCCATCAATCTCTAGGGCAAAAAAACTATATAGGGATATTATGAAAAGAAATTTAAGATGGCTAAGTCATGTTTCACGGATAAAGGATATGAGATTGCCAAAGAATCTTGGGGCCATAAGACCAAACGGCCAAACAAAAAGTTGGTCGATCCCAAATCGGGTCAGAAGAGGCCATAAGAAAGGAAAATAAAAAAAATTAGAATTTTATGGCAGGGAATAACGAGTGACATTGTGAACAGATTGGAGTGGAAGAAGAGCGTGCGAACCTATTCTGGCCTCAAACGACATGGCATTGCATGGAACTGATAGCAATAGCGCCAGCATTATGGAATTAGTAATTTGTTGACTTGATTCCAAACATAACGGATACATACACCCGTGCAAATAACACCCATTAGATTGGTTTGAATTGGTTCAACCCAATTTCTACGACTAAAAACTTAATGGGGCTATAACAAAAGAAAGGTGGAAATGGCTAGGTCACGTACTACAGATGAAGGATGAAAAATTACCAAAAATCATGGGGCCAATCAAAAAACAGCTCACCCCTGAATGGGACGAGAAGAGGTCATAAAAAAGGACCTAAAGGAACTAGGAACTACATGAGAGGGAGTAAAGAGTTAAGTTGTGAATATATTGGAGTGGAGGAGGAGCGTATGCAGTTCAGTTGGACTCAGGCAGTTCGATACTGCAAGGAGTTCTTTGTAGTAGTAGTAGTAGTAGTAGTAATATTACAGAATAGGTATTTTGTTGACTTGATCCTCAACATCCCTAGAAAATTTGCCTTTGCATAAAACAGGATGGTTGACGGCTATGACTTCCATCAATGCAACTAAATCATGGATTTCCCTTGTATAATTTACAGCATTAATTACTTGTGGAGTAAGGAAGTTTACCCCACTATTTGTTTTTTGTTTGTTTGTTTTTTTTTGGGGGGGGGGGTTGGATTCCATTTGCATAAATACTTTCCGTTTTAGAATATGTGTTTTGTTGACTTGATACCGTAAATAACTGGATCTACTTCATTGTATAACAGGGTGGTTGACATCAATGACCACCATGAATGCAATAAAGGCATGGATTTGTCATAATATAATTTACACGATTAGCTATTTTTAGAGTGAGGGAGTATCAATTTTTTCGTTTGGGGCGGGGGAGGATTGGATACCTTCTAAATAATTATTTTCTATATTCTATTATAAAATCGGTATTGTGTTGCTTTGATCCCAAACATAACGGGAAAACTTACCTCTGCATATAACATCGACTAGATTGGTTTGAATAGCTCTGTGTGTGACATATCCCGCAGGATAGACTTCTGTAGCTCCATGTGCCAGGGCCGGGGCTTCTTCGTCACTCATTAAAATAGGATGAGAGACCTCGTCGTCAAAGTAAGCTGTCCTTCTGTACGTGTCTGGCGTGACGATTCCATAACCACTGCCAGTATGATAAATCTAAAATAAAATAGGTCACATGATAATAAGAATAAGGAATCTTTCTTAAAGTACTAAGGGCAGTGAAAATGAAATATGACTGTTTGAAATGGTCAAGTGAAAATTTACACAGACATTTATAACTCTAAATATCGGGAGTTCTATTTTTAATGAAGAAGACCGCCATACTCATTTATGTAGATTTTGGTAGTAGCGGGCGCCATCTTTAAAAAAAGAAACATGGGTGAAAAATCAGAATAAAAATTTAAAACCATATGATGCCAACAGGTTAAGAAGGCTGAACTTTCCTTGGAAGGTTTACTTGTCTTTGGGAATCAACGGATTGTTTATGTTCAAATTTTTAAGGACAAAAAACGTTGTCAAATCTAACTAGTTAGTTTTGCTTAATTGTTTCCACGGTTCAACGTGGCAACACTGAGGAAAATATAGTATTGTCATAAGAACTCAATAATTGTGAAATAATCAAATATATATTACAGAAAGTCATGGGTTTCAATTATGAACAGACCTAAGATGAGTCTAGGAGGGGGGACGCTTTTACTTTGATGTCCTTGATATTTTATTTATAATCTGAAACTTGATTGTTAAACAAGTCTTATGCATGGATACTGACTGATAAGTGTTTTCGAATTTTAAAACGTCAACACGTAAGAGCAAACGCCAAAATCTTCGTTCTTGACTCAGAATGTCTGAGTCAAGAACAAAGTTTTCTCGTAACATTTAAGAGATGTTGCACCTTAGATTAAGAGCCCTTCCCCAAATGAGATCCTTGATCAAGAGTCAAACCTTGTTCTGTCGTAAGGTTAGAATGAAGTACATAATGCAGAACACTTTGAGCCCCCCCCCCCTCCAAACTGAAAGTTGATATTTGACATTACGCTATTTTAAGGTTTAACCTCCTAGAAAAAATCATTTGCAACGTTTCCACTGGGAAAAATCTTTTGACGCTTTCTCCTTACACAAATATTCTATTGACACCAGCCCCCCCCCCAAGGAAAAATCCGTTGCCACTATGTAGAACTTCCAAGAGTATATATTCAAAAGAAGGGGATTTCTATGCTGTGAACTTTGAATTTAGATTTAGCAAAAGCTATAATTTTTTCGTCAAACTAACACATATGTTAATCACAGCAATCCCTTAACGATCCCGACCCGGTGCTGAGGTGAGTTGCCAAGCAAAGTAGTAGTAGTAATTTAAATCTGATAACTTTGATTTGTCTTCACTTACAATTAATTATGTATTTTAAAGCACTCAAAAGAAGAAAAACATATCTATTCTGAAAAACATGTAAAAATACTTTTTTCCAGCTGTTTTGAAGAAGATCTCACACAAACACAAAATTTTAAATTTTTAAACAGAAAATTTTATAGTTTTTTGGAACCTAAAAGATGCTTACGAGATCTAAAACTTTGGAAAGTACAACTGTTCTTGTAAGCTATTCTGCTCCTTCCTCCTACGGTATCTTGACTTACGTACGCTACAACAATGGACGCAATGAAAAAAAAATTGAAAGCAAGGAAAACCACAAAAGACACATTAAGAAACAGTAGGATAGGAAATAAGAAACGGGGAGGGATATAAAGAGAATAGAATTGAATAAAGGTAAGTAACCCCCTGCCACTTACCTTTGCCCCCTGCCCCACCCTCAATTTACATTTACTTCTAAATTTTGTTTTCCTGCAAGCATTTTGGAATACAAAAAAAAAATTAAAAGTTGACAGCATTAAACACAATAAATTCCTTTCAAAATATTTTAACAGAAATACAAACACAACTAAATAAGCCGTTTCATTTAACCTTTATTCACAATGCTCTTGTGTTAGTGTTTTTCTAAATTGGCTTTTGAGGATATTCAAAATCTAAAATAAGGATCTCCAAACTAAAACTATGTGGTTCTCTTTAAGTCGTAGAAAGGCGATCAAATTCAACCAAGAAAAATCACCTTCGATAGTAAAAACCCTCCATGTACTTTAAGTTTGGGAGATTCTCCCTTTAGATTAAAAAAAAAAAAATCCACGAAAGCCTATTTGGGCCCAAGAGAAAATTTGAGAGATATTTGGGTCCAAAAAAAACAGCAGAGAATTAGACTTCTGTTGCTTAACTTGCTAAAGGATAAATCACATAACGTGATTCCAACTTAAAAATAAAGGGCAAGTTTAAATTTTCTGTTAAAATTTTTTTTACCAACACATGACACCAGAAAGCTTAAGAAGGTGTAGCTTTCCTGTGAATTTGCAGCTGTCTGAAAATTTGAAGGTTGTTAACGATTGAATTTTTACAGACGAAAAGAATAGTCAATTTAACTAATCCATTTTACTTATCTATTTTCACGGTCTAACATGAAAGATTTGTGCTTTGGTAAATTCCAGAGGGTGGAAAAAAAGTTGTGGAGAAATCTTATTATTTTCGAAAGATATGAATGCATCAACAAAATAGACGGGGATAAAATCTTGTAAAGATACAAAGAAAAGACAAAAAATGAATATTCATTAAGATAAACCATGTAATAAGATAAAAAAAATAATAATGCTTTATTTAAATAAAAAATTAAATTAAAATGACACAAGAGAATTCCCTAAAAAACTCATCCCCCCTCTCAAGTACAACTTGAGACGCAAAAAACTTGTAACAAAATAAACAGCATCAGCAGAATAAACGGAAACAAAATAAAGCAAAAATACAAAAAAAACGAGAAAAAAATAAATATTCATCAAGACGAAACCATCTAATGAGATCGAATAAGAAAATTTAATAAGGCTTTATTTAAATAAAAAGTAGAATTGAAATGACACAAGAGAACAATGTTTTGGATTATTAGTTTTAGGAAACAGCCACCAGCTTAGATAGAGAAGGGTATTCAAGAGCGGAACCCCTACCCCTTCCTAAAAAAATCATCCCCCCTCCCAAGTAAAAAGCCAATTTCTGGCATACGATGGTAAAGTACCTAATTCCCTAGGGGGCTGGTGACCACAACTTGAAACACAAAAAACCTAGAACCAAAAAGGGGAAATCGCTTACAAAGTTTTCCATTAAGTTTTACTGGCCTGGATCAAAATACTTAGAAATTTCTTGAAGAGAATTGTTGGGGTTCCACCCCTGTTTCTTTTCCTTTCAGATAAATGACCTGTTTTCGTTCTAATTACATTTGCTTAGATTTGCGTATGGTATAATTTGCAATGACAATATAAAAGTCTCGTTGATAAGTGATAGTTGTTTTGCAATAAGTAAGCTTTGAACTAAATTCTATTTTTGTACTTCCTGGTTTGAGTCATTGAATAATAGACTGGGAAGGTAGAATTGGGTTTGAATGGGGATTGAGATGATTGGCTGGGCCAAGCGAAGGTCCACCCCTATGAACAGTACTGTAAAGATTATTATTTTTGAATTAGTCTGCGTTTAGACCCCGGTCGGGGAAACATATTTTTGTGATTATTGTGACCCTTTGGAGGAATACAAGTAAGGTATTTTCTACAAACTGTGTACTAGTTTCCGTAACCCAGGCAGGGTAGGAATAAAGCTTCGAGGTACCGTCATTATTTATTGACAGGGGGGTTTGTTACCTCCAAGGAGAGAGTTAGAGATTTACTAGCCGTAACCCAAGGCGGGTACATTTGGCTTTAGAAAGTGGCCATTTGACCACTCGATCGCGTTATCATACCTTGGGACAGGGTATACTGTAAATAGGGTTGTGCCAAACCCAATTTTTGCAAAACTGGTGTGGCAGGTGCGGCAGTACATTATAGTTATGGGCCAGGGTTTTGTCATACAATAAGTGGTGACACCCATATATTACCATGCCGGTGGTGGTTTGACCTACCGGTATATCAGTGTTGATTAAACACCACGAACATTGGTGCCAGCAGTATAAATACCACGAACATTGGTGGCAGCAACAAAAGGTCCTATCAGTAAACCTGATAGTAAAAGAATTCCGCGTTTTCGAACAGACAAGTAATTTAGCCTACAATAGTAGCCTATTGTGGTTACATATAAAGAGAAAAAAATACGGAATCAATTAATATAATTATGAAGATCTATTATGGGCTGTGCCTTGTTAGATCAAAATTGGAAAATTTACGGATCAATGTATCGCACAACTAACTAGTGTGCAAAAATATTTGACACGCAGCAATTTTTCGCAAGAGACCGAAAATTAAATGGATAAAAGAATTTTCATTTAGACTGAAGAGGTAATTTCAGTTGACGAAATTTTGAAATTATATCTGACAGAGATAAGATTAACTCCATACCGAAAGGGGCCAGTGAAGCCCGTATAAAAAGTGAAAAAACAGAAAGAAAGGCTAATATGGAGGCCTTTGAGAGAGAGCACCGAGAATATAAGACAAAAATGCTGGCTGAGAAAGATGAAATTAGAAAGAATAGAAAAGAGGACGAAAGGGCTAGAGTAGCTTATAAAGAAAGAGACATGAAAGAAAAGAAACGCAGAAGTGGAGCAGAAAGGGCCCAGTTAGAGGCTTTTGAGAGAGATCAACCGAAAAATTTCTGGTTTCCGGATGTATGGAGACCAACTAACCTTAAAAAGGCTAGCTCTAGATTAAATAGTCGTTCTAAGATATTTAGCAACCAAGAGTTTCTAAAAAGAATCTTGTCTAAAGACATTAATCATAGCAATACTGAGCTTTGGTTAACAGTAGCAGAATTGAATGGAGCTAGCAAGGCAGTAGATATTGCTTTCAAAATCCTTACGGAGGCCGATAAAAAGCACTTACAAATATATGAAGAAATTGTTAAGGAACACGAAAAAGAACGGTCGGCAATTGCTGAAATGATTCAGAGTCATATTGACATTTTAAGAGAAGGGATGGAGGATGGAAAGATTACTCTTAAACGTCAACAGATTATTGAGGATCTATATAAAGAATTGGATAGGGTTTTTACGAGGTGTACAATGCTTATGAGGCGTACACAACAGCATTTAAGAGAAAATTTTTAACCCTACGAAGAGTTAAACAAGAGGGTTGACAAATTTCAGATGGAAATTATTGGATGGGTTCTTCTATTAATTAAGAAAAATTCTAGACTGCAAAAAGTATACACCTCTACTTTAAATAAAATAGTAGAAGAGAAAATTGAGGAGGAAAGACAAGAACGTATAGAGGCTGAAAGAAAAGCCAGCGAGCAAAAAGAGGAGGAAGATGGGAAACAAACAGAGAAAGATAAAAGAGAAAGAAAGGAAGAAAGACAGGTCCGTTGGGAGGCCGATACAAAATATTACCAGGATGTTGCAAAAACAATTGACAGACTAATGAAAACTCGTTGGGGAAATTCGCAAAGTAACGTTTTATCACAAGTTACTTATAGGCCGTCGGATAGCCATAATAATTTGTCTAAGGATCAATTGCGAGAAAATGAAAATTACCAAACATTAAACACTTTTCCGAGAAAATATACAACTTCGCTGACAAGGCGGGGAGGTGGACCGGCCCATAAAACAAATTGGGAGGCTGTGCCACCCTGTCGGAAAAAAGAAATACTTGATACGCGTGTTCAAAATGTTGATAATCCACAAAAATGGGATGTGGAAGTAAAAAGACCGCATAACATTGAAAATAAGACGCGCGAAATTGATTTTTCAGGAAAATTTGCAGAAAATGGAAAAATTGAGAACACCTTTAACGAGTGCGAAACGTCGAAAAAAATTTGACAAAATGAAACACGGATTGTACAAGAGAAAAAGGAGACGGAATTTATTGTACGCGCTTTTCCTCGGAGAGTTCGGGAAATTTTAGTACAATATGAAAAACCAAATGTCGGAATTCAGTTCCCATTTGATAACGAACTATTTGTTTCGGCGGTAAGAATAAAGAAGACTAAAACATAGAAAAGAGATATTAAACGGAGCTACAATGAAGTTATGCAGTCAAAAATGGTTGACACTGGAGTCCAAATCAGATTTAATGATGATATAGTATTTTGCGAGAAGGACAAAATTGAGAAAAGTAGAGATGAAAAGAGGAGTGTAAAAAAGAGACAAAATTTGGAGATTCAGCCTGCAGTGGCGAAAAATAAAAAAATCTTGGATGGGCTGTGCCTTGATAACATAAATAATAGGGAGAAAAATATATAAAATGTTGGATGGGCTGTGCCTTGATAACATAAATAAAAGGGGGGAAAAAGAGGTCCCAGACCCATGGGGAATAAAACAAGATGGTTACAAAATAGAGATGAATGACCTACAACGGGTTGGGGGAAAGTTGGGAGAAATTGAATGTCGAGTCGGATTGGAAAAACTTGGAAAGGAATCTGAGATTGGTATTATCAGCTCAAAAGATATGTCGATACTTTATGAGGAGGAGGAATCCCTTAGGGAAGATCCCCTGCAGGAAGTCGCGAAAGATAGCCCTTTTCCTCAATGCACAACTGGTGGACAAGTTGTTACTCTGTACCGAGGACTTGCCATTCTGATCTATATTCTATGGGGAATATTCTCTCCTAGTCACTTCAAATTTCACCCAACCCTTTGTCCAGTAACCTTATTCGTAGTTGTTATTATTTATGGGAACTGAAAATTATACCTGGCTAACTGTATTCAGTGGGAGATGTATCCAAATTTCATCTTTAATTAGCATCAACGCATATTCTTAATTTAATTATCCCAGGGGAGGGAACCCAGAAAAAAGGCGATTCATGGTTCGCTCAAAATTTAACTTCAGTCCCAGTACCTTTATCGTTTTCAAAAGACTTTACATTTTCGGCTGTAGGTTATTTGAAATTATGTCAAGGGGCAATTTACTTTTTTATTCAGATGTGGGGTTGTTTCCACAGATGGAAATTAAAAGGCTAGTGCAGCCAATTTTTCATGATGGCTGGCATTATCAAATGTGCCAGAAACTGATTCTCTGCTCCTCTCAAATGTAAATTTGTGAGAGCGAGAATTTTTTTTTGTTTTTGATTGTACTGCGCACTATCTTTGTCTACGAATCTTGGGGACTTTAAATTTCAAGACCTAATACGAAAGCTATACGATTTAGACCATGGTGGTCCTACAGTAGAGACGTATCGATGACGACCGATCCAGAGCCAAGCGGTGGAAGTAGTAGCACAGACACTGGTAGAAGAGAGAAGGCAAATGGATTTTGTAAAGTTGAAGTTATGTGTCTATGTTTGTAAGGGTGGACCAAGATAGCGCATGGGCGGTTATTTATCTTACGGGGTGAGGTGTTTGGGTTCCACCCCTGTTTCTTTTCCTGTCAGATAAATGACCAGTTTTCGTTCTAATTACATTTGCTTAGATTTGCCTATGGTATAATTTGCAATGACAATTTAAAAGTCTCGTTGATAAGTGACAGTTGTTTTGCAATAAGTAAGCTTTGAACTAAATTTTATTTTTGTACTTCCTGGTTTGAGTCATTGAATAATAGACTGGGAAGGTAGAATTGGGTTTGAATGAGGATTCAGATGATTGGCTGGGCCAAGCGAAGGTCCACCCCTATGAACAGTACTGTAAAGATTATTATTTTTTAGTCTGCGTTTAGACCCCGGTCGGTGAAACATATTTTTGTCATTATTGTGACCCTTTTGGAAGAATACAAGTCAAGTATTTTCTACAAACTGTGTACTAGTATCCGTAACCCTGGCAGGGTAGGAATAGAGCTACGAGGTACCGTCATTATTTTTTGACAGGGGGGTTTGTTACCTCCAAAGAGAGAGTTAGAGATTTTCTAGCTGTAACCCAAGGCGGGTACATTTGGCTTTAGTGGTACATTTGGCCACTCGATCGCGTTATCATACCCTTGGACAGGGTATACTGTAAATAGGGTAGTACCAAACCCGATATTTGCAGAACCGGTGTTGTAGACGCGGCATCACATTATATTTTGGGGCCGGCGCTTTCCCCTCCAATAAGTGGTGACACCCGTATATTACCACGCCAGTGGCGTTATGGCCTACCGGTTTAACACTGGTGGCTGCATACCACGAACAAGAATATTAAATAAAATAATAAAAAAAAATATACTATTATTTTTTAATAGTAAAAACAAAGATATATTTTTATTGTTTTTTTTCTGTATAGCAAAAATAGTAATAGTAAAACAGGATACCGCGAAATGACTTTGATCAGCGTATTTATGCCATGACATGACTTTTATCACTGAATTTATACTAGGTAATGTCACCGTATGGGAAAAAGGACAAAAGTTTGCTCCACTTCTAATGGCATATGGCTGGATAGGTTACTGCGGAACTCGTGAAAATTCAAACAAGTAATTAACTTGCTTCCAAGAGCAAATATTTTACATATCAGTCAGGTGCCAGAATGAAAGTAATTTTCAACCATTAGTATGGTAAAGGTGTACAGACACTGCAAAGCAGAGCGAATACTATAGTAGAATTTAGTAAATAAGTAGTCCCGGGCTATCCTATCTTGCTTCTTTTGTGCATTACCTTTCCACTTTTACAGCCCAATAGACTGAACAGTATACAGTAAAAGAAGTTAAAGTTTATAAACAATTGTAAACAAAGAAATAAAGTTTCAAACAATTATATATTGGGCATTTATGTAGAAAAAGGTGTGACTACCTTCTTTGCTTTGGGGTGAGGGATGGAATAAAAATTTGCTGACAAATTAAAACCAAATCATACTTAGGATTTTTTTAAAGCAAGTAAATAATATGATCTCTCAAAAAGTTGAAAATTGTAGAAAAACATCACTACAAATTTTATTACTCTTTACATTAATTTTTTTTAAATATATTTTAAGGAAGTAAGTTGTGTAAAATACGCTTCTTTAGCGCAAAGCTTCTAAAATTAAAAAGGGCAAAAAATGAGCATCTGGTTCGAGAATGTCGTTTGGCATATTTGCTGAGCCAGTAAAACTTTTCGATCTAGCATTCTCATCTTTTGGAGTGCGTCAACCTGTCTACTTTCTGTAAAAAAGGGAAATGTGGTGGAAGACTGGAAGTGCAGATTGGAACATTTGTCTCTTTTTTTCGTTTTCATGGCCGGTATATCAGAGGATCAAAAAATAGGAAAATGGGACAAAAACGACAGTATATACATTATTTCTGAAGATAGCACCAAAAATGAAACAAACATTGATAAACAAATTTTTAATCTAGTTTAAAACAGGAGAGAGTAGATTATCCTGCTCCTAATTTTCTAGAGAACGGGTGGTCTGGACGAGCTACTAGTGATGAAGATCGGGTGAGAGTGCCAGAAAGTGGGAAAAAGATATGAGTTGATCATTGGGGATTATTTTTCCGTTTTTTATATGGGGTGGATATTTGGGGGATGTCTCTTTTCATTTTATTCTACCTTTCCTGTTCAAAGTCCATAGCAAAATCCACCACTAAAAAAAAATAATAAAGAATAGTATCCATTTACTAAGAAAGTAACAAGGAATTTGTTGCTTTTAAAAAGAAAGTTTTTTGTTGAAACTAGGGACAACGTATCTGCATTACGGGTATCAAAATATACCATAAATTATACCATGTTTTGGTAGAAAGGACACCGCAAAAACACCGCTTTTTTCATCGACCGACACCACTTTTTCGTATCGGTCAAGTGGCAACACTGGTGGTCGTATTAACAGTATTAACATATTGCCTTCAGGCTATTTCAAAATACACCACAACTTACCCCTAAAGGTCTAACCTAATAATGTAAGCCGTTCTTGAGATACTGCTTTGTCAACTTTTTGAAAATAGACATGCTCATAGTTTGTTTTGATTTTGTTCAACATCTGCCAAAATATTCCTTAAAACCTTCATCTTAATACTCTTAGCTTGCGTAGTAGCAATAGTAGCAGCAAGCGCATAACAACTTAGGTTTCTTCAACATCCCCTACAGCACGCGTTGAAAGTTTCAACTTAATACCATAAGCCGTTCCCGAAACATTTCTGATACGTCCTCTTGACAACCTGTGTGGGCATATTGTGCTTCGATTTAGTTTCATAAAATTTCAATACATTCTAAATTTTTCGCCCTAACCTCCTAACGACACTTGTCCCTCTGGGTGGATATAGAGTTAATCTTTTCTAGCACGCTAGTTATTGGTTGGAGAACTATAGAACAGTAGAGTCTTCTTTTTTCAAACATGATACACATTTGATACCGCGTGTATCGTCCCTGGCAATATACGTCAGCTTAGTTTGGTTGCTAGTGCTTGGACAAAAAAAAATCAGGTTTTTCCATAGGCTCCTCGTAATATGTACATCGGAATTGCGCGTGCGCGAAGGCGCAGTATAAATCTTTTGTGGTTTTAAATGTGTTTCACTTTTTTTAACGGAGAGTGTAACCTTTGTCGATACTGTATTATATTCTCTCTACTATGGGTTGGAGCGTCATCTACGTACCACAGTTGGTGTGCATGTAACTGAACCACAGTGTAACTGAACGACAAGCAACTGAACCCCTGTAACTGAGCCACCGTGTAACTGAACCACCGTGCAACTGATCCCCCATATAACCGAACCCCCGTGCAGCTGAACCCTCTTGTAACTGAACCACCTCGCAACTGAACCCCATTTAACTAAACCCCGAGTAACTAAACCCCCGTGCAACTCAACCCCATTTAACTGAGCCCCCATGTAATTAAACCCCCGTGTAACTGAAACCCCGTGCAACTTAACTACCGCACAACTTAACCACCGTGCAACTGAACCACCTTGCAACTGAACCACCGTGCAACTGAACCACCGTGCAATTGAACCACCGTGCAACTGAATCACCGTGTAACTGAACCGTCGTGCAACTTAACCACCATGCAAGTGAACCCTCGTGTAATTTAACCATCGTACAACTGAACCACTGAAATCAGATTTTTAGTTCTCTAAAAATATTAGGCAATATCATTGGATAAAACACAAGTTAGAATTTTTAAATGTTGAACCTTGTTGAAATTGTTTGTTTCTTAAATTCATGATATAAACGCCTGTCAAAAGTATTCATGAAATAGCTTTGTTTCATTTTTATAAAAGAAAAAGAAGATCCGATATCACAAACCATTAAAGCTGATTTATTACTCTTTTTTTCAGATGAATCAGACCTTTCTGGACGTTAAGTAATAAACATATGTATTGAAAATGTTTGACCTTTGTGAATCTCGATAACGAATTTTGATCAGATGTCTTTGAGGAGATTGCAGTTAAAAAGGCCATGGGTGGGGGACTGGTTGCACTCCAGCCTTTTTTTTTCAACATTCCTGCAACTTGCCCTGAAAGTTTTAACTTCATACCCTCAGGTTTATACCCTTAGCTGTTCTCGAAACAATGCAGATACAACGTCTTTTAAAACTGGATGCACGTAGTACCTCTTTATTTAGTTGAAGATGCTCCCAAATATTTTCAAAACAATGTGACGGCTGATACCATCAGCCATTGTAAATGGTCCTGGTATTTCCTTTTTCACAACCAATAAAGGAATAAATGCTTTTTGATTGTGTTTGGCATTCTTCTTGACATTTCCCTATGGTTTGACCCTAATGCTGCATACTTTTTTTTTATTTATAGAATCAAACATGCCATCTTTTCTTGTTAAAAAAAACTTATATGTTAACAATAGGCAACTTGTATAACTTACAGCCCTTGCACCAGAGGCTAAGGGATGTGAACCATAGTTATTTAACTATGGCATAGTTATTTAACTATGCCATTGGGGAACATTGCGGGAGCTTAACTATGCAATGGGGTATTTGAGGAGGAACTTGCTCAGGTCTGGATTTACCACCAGGTCCCTAGGCCCGGACCTAGGGGTGCATAATGCCAGGGGGGCAATAAAATATCAATGAGTAATTTCTTCCTGACAAAACCTGGACTGATGTGATTTATCGTCGCCAGGTGCACTCTGCCACCACGCTGCCTGTTCACAGAAAAATTACTTTAAAACAACACAGGAATTCCATGGTTACTTATAAGCTCTCAGATGTCTCCCAAGAATGGTAGCTGAGAGTTCGGTATTACCCCTCTCTTTCATAACTTTTCGCTCATCAGTTGTGTTCTGTTAATTGCTTCCATTAGCCCCGAATTTTTGGGAATAACCCCGAAAATCTTGCAGAAACGGAGTGGCAAAAACGCTTGGCTCTTAAGCGTCAAAGGTTTAAATTCGGCCCTGTGCACGCTACTGCTGATGCTATTGCTATTTTAATTGCATTTACTACTACTGCTACTACAACAACTACTACTACTACTACTACTAGTTCGACTGCTACTTCTATGGCAACCACTTGTAAGCTAAAAGTATTAAGATGAAAATTCAGGAGCTACATGGATCTATAAGTTATCAAAAAGATATATCGGCAATGGGATAGCAACAGCTAATTGTATTAAGTTGAAGCTTCTAAAACTTGATGAGAGGAATCTTCAGCAGAGCAAAAGGCAATATGTTAATACTACTGCTACTACTAGCAATAGTGCTATTACTATTAATACTACTACTAATACTATTACTGGGACTACCATTACAGCTGTGCCAAACGGTAATGAACCGTATGAAGGTGAAATTTTCAGGGAATATTGAGGGTGGAAGGTGAACTGAATCACATCACGCCATATGTATACAGGTTGTCAAAAGGGCGCATCAGCAATATCCTAGGGACAGTTTGGTGTGTTGAAAAAATGTTGAAGAAAATAAAAGGTGCTATGTGCATACTGCTACTAATTCTACTACTGCTACTACGCAAGCTAAGGGTATTAAGGTGAAGCTGTCAAGGACTATTTCGGCGGATATTGAACTGAATCAAATTGACTATGATTATACACATTCTCAAAAGGGTTGCACAGCAATATCTCAAGAACGGTTTCCATTAATACGTTAGACCTTTCAGGATAAGTTGTGGGTGGGGGACTTCGAACTAATGAAAAGTTCAAAGTTTGCAACAAAACTAAGATAAACACTTTATCGGGCCATGCTTTTGGCGATAGGTCCAATCCTGAAAGTTTCATTCAATTTAGAGGGTTTAGGGGCTACACTGATGAGTAATACAAGTTAGGAACCGCAAATGAACGAGAAATAGATTTTGAGCTTTTAATCAGCCTTAGTTCAAGCTTATTTTTAGGCCTTGACTTAGGTTCAGGATTTGATTTAAATGAGATTGGGTTAAAGGAGGCTTGAGTTAAATGGGGGTTTGTTAGAACGGGGGTTTGTTAGAACGGGGGTTCAGCATGTAACTCTATAGCCCCTTTTTTTGTTTTCCCAGAACCATGATCGTTTGATCGTTTGTTTTAACTTCTGTTCGTTTTGGGGTCTATTTTTTGTAGTAATTTCTGATCATATTGGGTTTGAATTATTATAGAAATTTATATATGCTAGTTTTTGGTTTGATATGGCTCTACTTTTCTTTGAAAAATTGGTTTTTGAAAGAATATTTTAAATTAATTTAAAGAAAGTTTCAGTAAAGAGTTTTATTACTCAACGTTCAGGATTGGCCTGATTCATCAAAGAAAAAAAAATCAAACAAAAAGTTTCCAAACAGACAAAGAAAGTAGCTTTTGGGTCTGCTCCACCGAAGCAGGTAATTAACTTTTTTCAAACCAAACGATAACCAACTACGAGCGTAAAAAATACCACAAAATGAAAATAGCAAAATAAACAAAGTGGTAAAAAAAAACATTACAGTATGTAGACGGTGAGAGCAGCCGTTTACCCCCCCCCCCCCCCGCAAAAAACATCCCTTGAGGAAAATACCCCGCGGAAAATAACACCTCACGAAAATACCCCCCCCCCAAGAACATACCTACCCGTGGAAAATCTCCCCATCTCCCCAAAAAAATACCTCTTGCGGTTGGTTAGTCTCCAATCACTTTCGGTTTATTAAAAAAAGACTAAATATGCCTGGGGATTATCAAACAATTTCTTCCTCCATCCTCCTGTTGTCTTTCCCTTTGAGCTAATTCTGTATTTATTTGAAGGCTCAATAAGAACTGAGATGTTTCGACATCAAAATGCAACCTTTGAGGTATCTCCCTCTCTTCATAGCTACAAAACAATCAGATAACCCCATTGCAGAAGTTTCAGTTCCTTTTTAAGTTTTTTGATTTGTCTATTGCTTACAGATAGTATTTGTTATTCGGAAACATACGGAAATTTTTTGCGTGGGGGTTTTCTGGAGGAGTTTTCATGAGAAGAAAGTATTTGCATGGAGGAGGGAGGGCAAGATTTACACATAAATTCCTCTTTTCCACTTCCCTTAGAGCTTATCAATTAAACTAAAAAATAACACGAATCAAAGAAGATTTTTAAATTTTGTAAACCATAATTTCCGCGAGAGGGATATTCTGCAGGTGAGGGGTTTCTGTGGGTGGAGAAGGGGAAACTTTCGACGGGGGAGAGGAGTAAACGCTTAGACCCTTAAAAAGTGACAGGGTGAAGGAAACCCCCGTTAACAGACATAAAAAAGAGAAATAAATATGGATTTAAGAGTTTCTGACGTCCGAATTTCTTTGTTTTTGTGACAACAAAACAGAGCATTTTATAAATCATCTTGACAGTAATTTATATAAAGACTTAAAAAAGTAAACAATTCCAACAAGGTTTAGCATGTAAAGATTCTAACTTGTGTTCTACCCAACGTAAGTATGGTGGTTGAGTTGCACGAGGGTTCAGTTGTACGGTGGTTAAATTGCACGGTGGTTCAGTTGCACAGTTATTTAACTGCACGGTGGTTCAGTTGCATGGTGGTTCAGCTACATGTTGGTTCAGTTACACCGGGGTTTAATTAAAAGGCGTTTATTTGCAGAGGGATTGAGTTACACAAGGGATCAGTTAAAGGGGGCTCAGTTAAAAGAGGGTTTAGTAGCACGGGGGTTCAGTAGCAAGGGGGTTCAGTTGCATGGTGGTTCAGTTGCACCGTGTTTCAGTTGCACGGTGGTTCAGTTACAGTGGTTTAATTGCTTGGGGTTCAGTTACATGATGGTTCAGTTACAGTGGAACCACTACAGTTGGAATTAACTTATCTGGCTTGCCATCTGTGATTTTAGTGGCAGAGCTGTTTTCGTATTAAAGAAATGGAAAAAAGTTCAAAATCGAAGAAGCGGGAGGACAAGAGGTAAGAAAATTTCTAATTTTTCTGTGGATGAAAGGTGGAGCCTGGAAAAAAACAGGCTACCTTAGATGGATTACAACTTCATTTTGGGAGAGATTTTGCCGCCTATATCCATTACAACATCTACTAGTTTGCAACTATATTTCAATTTCCACCCCCGTAGACATTGATTCTCAATCAAGTATATTAAAGTTAGGAAGATAAGAGTTGACAGAATAAAAGAACTTCCCACTTTAAATGTGTCTTCTTTACTTTCGCTTATGGTAACCTTCAAATGTTGAAAACCATAATTTCTTTTGTAGTTACCGTGTCTGATGCCTTGGCAACCATCGATGCCAGTGATGTTGAGGACCTTTCTGCAGATGAAATTGATGATGACCTATTTGAGCCCTACGATATAGAACTTGAAGATACAAGTGAAGTTGAAGATCCTAAAAGCATCTTCCTTCCAGGCTATGAAAGCATCATCGTTGAGGAAGTATCTGAGCTTGAGTCTGATTTTGAAGATGACATACCTCTAGCCGAGCGGTCTCGAATATTGCAGCTACCTATGAAACGACAATAATTGATTAAATGGAGGGAAAGCACAAGGTTTGAAAGTTAGAAATATAAGAGTTAACAGAAAAGATGAGCCCCACGATATAGAACTTAAAGATACAAGTAAAGTGGGTTTTTGAAATATGCTTAACAAAATGGTTATTTCAAAATTTTGATCGGATGATTTTGGGAAGAAAAGGGGCATGGGAGGAGACTTAGTTGCCCTCCATTATTTTTGTCACTTAAAAAGGCACTAAAACTGTTAATTTTTGTTTGAATGAGCCCTCTCCCGATATTCTAGGACCTCTGAGTCATTACGATAACCCCTGTGGAAAAAAAAACAAATGAACACGCATTCATGATCTTTCTGCTGGTAAACAAAATTTCACATTTTTGAAAACAGGAGCTTGAAACCTATACACTACAGTTATCTGACACGATCAATCTGATGGTGTGATTTTCGTCAAAAATTCTTTGACTTTAAGAGGACGTTTCTCCCCTTTTTGGAAAATCAGGCAAATATTTTCAGGCTCGTAACCTTTGATGAGTAATACTTAACTTAATGAAGCTTATATACTTGGAACGAGCATAATAAGCCAATTCTTTTGACATATCTATTGGTGTCAAAATTCTGTTTTTTAGAGTTTCGGCTACTTTTGAGCCGCGTCGCTCTTTACTTACAGTTCGTTACCACGAACTGTTTGATAATAAAAAAACTCCTTAAGTGTACACTAAATGAGAAGATACGTCTAAATCAAATAACAGGTCTCAAAAATGTAAATCTTTTATAGCTCGTAAATGGTAATTTTAAATGGGCATCAGGATCGATTGTTCAAATGGGCAATTTTGATCGGATTTCCAGCTCTTGAATTTCAAGGGAGGAATTCCGTCTAGTCGTCTTAACTAAATAATATAAGCAGTTCTTTTTGGCAAATGTACTATCTTTTTTCGCAATATTTGTAAAGGCTTTGTAATTTTAATACAGATTTAACTCCTTGTATTTAAAGAATTCTAAATGACGAAAAATAAGCTCTTAAGCTATTAAAAATCTTAAGCTACTACCGTGCATTATGTGGGAATCAACATCAACGTTTTTTATGCTCCCTATTCTTGAACAACTTGGTGCTATCATATTAACTTTATCACGCCAACCCACCCGTATCTAAAAATTTTATTTTTTCAAGTTGTATTTTGTCTATTTGAAACTTTTCGCTTGGCTACCACACTCATATAATGCACATTCCACCAGAAGAAATACTTCTGGGAAATGTTTCATGCAGAAAGGTTAGTTATATTGCTCAACTTGTGATTTTAAGGTGTTGAAAATATATGACTGATCCCCTCATTCAAATACAGACATGGATCTGTGATCAGAGACGAGGTAGTTGCCAACCATGGGCAAGTAACTGCCCCACACCTTTGTAGCGCTTCAAAAGTATCCAGAAAGTGCAATATTTTCAATTTTTGGAACAAAATATTGCTCTTTTCCGACACAACAATCTTCTCCAAAACCTTTACCGCCTCACAAGAACTACTCTCTTCCCCTCACTGGAAAAATGTAAGCAATTGCCCTAGAAAAGAGATAATTGACTATTGAAATATACAATATGCCATCATTGGAAATAAAAACAGGAAAGGCTTCAAAGAAATATGTCCGTACCATGGGAAATATTGATTAATTTTACTTTTTTACGGCTTCGTAATTCTTTTGAAATAACTATTAATTTTTTGCTTAGTTGCAAAATGCAAGTGTGTTTTAAGACGGTAATATTCATTAGCTTAAGAAGGTAAATAGACTATCTCTGATTTTACAGTTTAATATTCAATTTCTATAAAATGACAATCGCTATGATCATGACAGTGAACATTTGGTACAGAGTTTCACTCATTCCGCAATGAGAAAACACTATAGTCGACATACTGTGGGGGGGGGGATATAGTTAAATACGATTTAATTTTCAAGCTAATTTCTAACTGTGGTTTTACAGTTGATTGGTAGTAATTTGGATAAGAAAAACCTTGCAGGATTTTAGAGTGAGCAGCAACCAACAAAACAAGAACAAATCTTCAATCATTTTTGTGAATGAAGCATCGCTATAAACTTCATTTCTAATTTCTCAATTCACCATTCATACTTAATTTTTCTACTTTCATTGAAAATTTTTTTGCTGCCATTGATGGTAAAAAACATAACAAAATGTCCCCCCCCCCACCACTATATTCTGAAAGAATAGCCTACATTTTCACTCACCTCTCACATATTCCTAAATTGATTCCTCTGATAAGAACTAGCCTAAATAGCAACTTTAGTGACAATTAGCCACCATTTGTGAAGTATGTATTTAATTTACTATAATTTTGGACTTTAAAAAAAGAAAAAAAAAATCCATATTAGCTTCAGGTTTTTAGCTAAACAAATATCAGAACCCCTCAACGACCAAATTTGAATAAATCAAACACAATTTTGGTGCATGGACCCCAAAAGGCTTTAAACGTGTTCAGATTGTTCAACAGTTTTGTTTCTTTTTTTTCTAGTGTTCGAGCAGGTTTATTTGTATGATATATTGAAAGTAATTAACCGTGACTGTCCTTTCAAGCTTCATCGTTTTCACTAGTAGGAAAATGTACCTGTTGTTTGGTTCCCATATATAGTATAACCAAGCCCACCCCCCCCCTTCTCGAGGTTTCATTTTGAAAGTATTATCTTAACCACAACTGAAAAATTAGGATTTTGATGTATTTGATTGTCTATGTCGAATTATTTATAGATAAATATTGAAAAAATCAGCAATTTGCTGTTTTTCAAATGATTATTTGAGCAATTATTGCGACTTTATTTTTTTTGGGGGGAGGGGGGCTTGACAGATTGGTATAAAATCAAAAAGCCCTCCCACTCCCTTCTAAAAATAAAAATTAGTAATCTCATTTTTGAATGTATATGGTATTAAAAATTTTCTATTAGTGTTAGGTGAAGTAAAGGGGCTTGGCCTTTCCTAGATTTTTTTTCGAAAATAAGGCAAATTTTCTCAGGCTCGTAACTTTTGATAGGTAAAACTAAACTTATATATTTAAAATCAGCATAAAAATTCGATTCTTTTGATGTATCTATTGGTATCAAAATACGGTTTTTTAGAGTTTCGGTTACTATTGAGACGAGTCGCTCTTACTATACAGTTCGTTATTACGAACTGTTTGATGTCCGTTACATCTTCCCCTAATATTTTCCCCATTACGGAAAAAAAATCCATAAACTTGTTACTTTGAAGGCCAATCAACTTTCATGAAATACTGTTTGTTTTTCCGTCTAATAGATGCATTTCTTGTTTCTCACTGTTGCTGGGTTTTTAAAAGTGAACCAAAGGTAGATTGAATAAAAAAAAAAAAAAATTGATCTTTGTTACTTTTAACGTCTCGCAATACTTTTGGAACACCACGAATTTCGTAGTAGTTAGTTTCGTTCAGTCATTCTTCCATTCAGTTGTTGCTCAAATCAAACAGTTCGTGATAACAAAATATAAGGTAGGAGTTACTTGTCCCAATAGTCCTCGATATTCTAAATCGGTACTGTATTTATCATAACAGTACACAGATGAAAAAAAATTGGCTTTTATGCTGATTCCTGATTTAGTTACCCCCCCCCTCCTGCCCCTAAATCAAGTGTGGATATAGGTGAACATATGAAAACAACTTGAGTCCATACAGAAAAAAATTGGACTGCTAATGCAGTGAAGAAGTCGTGTCCACGTCATTTACCCACCATACCCCCGATCACAATCCACTCTAAAATCAAAGGTAATTTGAAATTGCACAGGATTAGAGATTCATCACATTTATTTGATTAATCACATGTCTTCTTCATCTTCGATTTGGACCTGAGCATTTGAGAAATTAGTCCATTTGCAAGATTTGCAAGCAATGTTGCATTCGATGCCATGTTGATGACAGCTCCACCGGTCACTATCACAGGATGCCTTGCAACCCCACTTCACGACGGTGAGAATTTTCTTTGGTGCGGCTGGAAGAATCTTGGGGAAGGACAAAAGGTATAGACGTTGCCACTTTTTGCTGATAACTGTTGTAACCGTCAAGTTTCTCAGTAGATTTTCCATCGTACAATATAGAAAATGTAGCCTCTCCCGCTGCTTGAATCTCTTCTGTCGAAACGTCAATTCAAGAAAATGTTGAAAAATTTTCCCTAAACTGTTCGTTGTCTCTCAGCCGTTAAGTGCAATTCCTTTGCCAATTCCATGTAGACGGCAAGTTGTGTTGCAGCCAAGAATAGCGTGAGCAAAAAGAAGTAGTTTGCAGGTTTCAGCCCCAATCCTCTTAACAATGGCTTTGATGTCCCAGGTTGCACCTGAGGTGGCTGCCTTAGGCTCACTGTGCAGGTAGACCTTGTGGTGCTCAGGACTACAATGATAAAGTAACAACACTAATAAGCCATGTAAGCACAATAAGCAAATCAAGCAAGTCAGTATCAGATTTAGCTTGGATGGTTCTCAGACCTTTGTCTCGTAAATAATCAGAAAATACATTGACGAAACAGGCTTTATTCTTTTTGCACGAAAGAAATTCCCATTTTTATGTGGACAGTCTCATTTCTGGGCTAAACAGTACTTCCCGTCCGGTGACACGGTTCCGCTTACGATGAGTCATATCTTTTATCGAAGCATTGATGTTGTACCCATCAAAGACAATAATGGTGTCTGGATATTTGTCGAAACGTAATTCCAGTAACGGTCTAAGATCTCCAAATATGCTTCTTTCTTTTGCCCAGTGAATCCTGTGAAGCAAAGCACCCCGACTAAGACTTAAGTGCAAATAAGACTAAACTTTTTCCTATTAGTATCAATTTTTGAAAATATAGGAACAAAGCTCATATTCAAATGAAAATTCCTCGTCCCTATTCAGTTTTTTGGATGCAGTTAGAAGACACTGAAACAGCAGAGAAGGATGTAAACGGTGGATTTCTCCCTATTTTTTTTATTCGTGGTCATTAGGACTGCCTGATCCAGCCGTTTGGACGAACGCTCCTTCAGGGATTTTCCTAACATTCTGTCAAAAATCTTCTTCCCGCCTTCTATTGCTTTGCCACCGTTCACAATTTCTGCATCAGTCATGCCAGTAGCTAGGCTTAGAAGCAATAACTGATCACCCTCGAAAGGAAACGACTGCTTGACAAAGTCAATAACTATTTGTGTGATTGCAGTCCCTCTGCTGCCTTGAAACACCAGACTCTTTGTGCTGGTCCCTTGTGTGATACGAAACATCCGTCAGTTCTGGGATCAGAAGATTAACGCGAACAGATGCTGGAGGTCCCATTACCAACTGAAGGCTCTGTACTTCCGTTATTCCTCTACCTCTAGTCAATCCAGTTGCTGTTTTCAGACATCTCATCAATTCTTGTTCTATACCCAAATCTGTAGATATAGCGGCCCAAAATCTGTCCGATCTTCTCCCAACGTGCAAGCCTTTTTCCTAAGACTGGAAAACTGTTGGGCTTCTATGTTCAAGTCAGTGCATCTGCTGCAAGTACATCCTCGTCGACTTCGTGTAGTTGATGTGACCAGCTGCTGCGAGTTTGCGAATGAAGTGTCCATTGACCTGTATGTTCAGCTCTGAGTAAACTTCGAAGAATGGCAACCATGTCCATGTACTGGATCCACAGTTTTCCTGATCGAGTCTGATGACTTCACTTTAATTTAAGAGCCGACAGAGAAGCTTTAACGTTCATGAGACTTAAAGAATAGGTTATATGGTCAAGAGAAGCTCGTTCATTCATTACTTCCTCATAAAGGTCTTTGATTTCACTCAGCTCAACCGTATTCAATGGAAGTTCCGCATCTGAATCCTCGTCTACAAGTTCCTTTATCAGAATCGAGTTAAGAGCTACGTTTACAATGGTATGGGCTTGCAGTGCTCGAGAAATAGCCTTACCACTTAGAACTGTATCGGAAGCGTTCATCAATTCAAAGATACTTTTTAAGTCCAGATCCATCAATCAAAGATCCAATGGCACCGACAAAACATATGAGGGTGTGGAATCCTCCTAGTCTAACTGCTACTTTTGTAACGCTACTTCCAGGTCCTTCTGCAGCAATAATCTTCATGGACTTCCATCACAACAGCTGGTCAAAGGTTACGACCGGAGTAAATCCGTACCGTTCACCTTGATGGGCAATGAATGTCAGTGTAGAAAGAATACAATTCTCGTCACTTGAAGGAAGGTCGATCATAGGAAAAAAGAGAAGGTTGGCTTTACCGGGATGGTCTCCGACCATGACTGATTGTCATGCTAACCATGACTGATTGGCATGGTTCCACTCCAACCTGGCCTAGTTTGCTTCAAATGCCACGACGAAAGAACATCTAAGTTTGAAATCTTATCTTCTTCGAATCCAAATGAAGAAGGTCATAACACATTGTCGAAAGGACAGAATCATTTGACTTTCTGTGGACGATTTGAATTCTTCCAGCTGCGTTTATCTCCTCAGCAGTAACCTCCCGTCTAGGAATACTTTTTAAGGTGATTTATAGTCCTTGGGGTTACAGCAGCAATGACAAACATGTCATGGAAGTTGATTCTACCATCGAGAATGCATATACAACCAGTGTTGTTCACCACGTGTTGGCCCAGACAGTCAGAACTAATTCTTTACAGTTCGTTCCTTAATAAACGGTAGCATTTTCCTCGAACCTCAAAATTTCAGAATAGGAAGAGCGTGTCCGGATCAACCACCCATCACGATCCGAACGAAAAATCCATCAGGACTAAGAGCATTAAAGAAAAGGTAGATAGCGCAACTTTTTCTTGACTCTAGACTGACAAGAAAATTGAGAGAAACAAGAGATAAACCTTTACATTATTACGCTTACAGCTTAACACACCAATGTTAAAGGTGCCAGACAAAAATTGACCTACCTAAAATAGTTTTTGTAGTTTAACTTTTGAAAGGATCAATCAACCAAACTAGGGCTTCTTCCTTGAGATATTAAGGTTAGATGACACTCTTGCTAATTTTTATAGAATTTTTCACCAAATAGTGTGTTAGTAACTGAGAGCGTCCGGTTCAAGTTAAATCCGGTTGAATCCTGACCTCCCCTATGAAAAACCAGGTTCCACGTGCATTAGAAGCTGATAGGTTTAGAGTATGAATAACACCAATCTCTTCAGATGCTTTTGACGGCCTAGCAAAACATTTTTGTCATACCAAACGTATAATTATAAAGTTGTGGCTATCCTCTACATCTCAATCATTGTAGTAGAGAATAAGTAATTACTGACAATAAAAATGTATCCTTACTCTTAACGGTTCATCGTACAACATACTCATCATGTTCTTTCATTATTTAGCTACGCACTGGTTTCAGCTTGACAAAACCTACCTTGGATCTTGAATGTAACTAAAAAGTTAACTAGAAGTTAACATTGATTAGTAAGCGTAGGTTACTGCTTACTCGTTCTTTCAAACTCGAATGTCAACAAAATGGGTCAGCCTGTTCTTGCGCACCTATTGAATAATTTCTCACCAAGAGCGCTGAAGTTCATTGCGGATGCTGGATTGTTTTGAGATTTATGCAAAACAATTTATTTGATTGGGTGTACGTTGGGGGGGGGGGGGTGTACCAAATACGCAACATACTAGGACACGACTTTTTCCAGGCATTTTGTCATAGGATGTGTAAATTTTCTCTACGTGGATCCAACTTCGTGTGATATCCAACGTATATTAATGCACGCTTTATGTCGCCTGTGTGTGTTTGAAGGAGGGGGGGCAGCAAACGGGATAGTCAAAACACAGAATGGAGTCCACATTTGTGATCTGTGTACTAGATTTTCCTATCACCAACTTTTTAAAAGTGCAAGTTATTTTATATTATTTTTTTAAGTGGTAATTTTAGAAGAAAAGACAAAAAGAGTTCCTTTTGCCTCGACCGATTTTGGTCGATTTTTTATTAATTGTAGAGGATTTGTTTTCCGGTTCGAATGATACCAAAATCAAAACTTTTACAATTTGTTTGAGGTAACTCCTAAAATTAATTTAGATTGACCGTACTAATATTATCATGTTATTTCTATTAGTTTGTTAATTTTCCTGGGCATCAATATTAGCAATTGGCATACCCGAATTTACATTTGCTTCAAATTTCATGGGTACCCAAATTAGTATGGTTTAGATTCATAGAGGCCTAGGTCGGGTATCAAAACACGGAGATTAATTTAACCGATTTTTACAGGTTTTTTCATTTAAATCCTCGAGCTGCAAACTATCTGAATCAAAGTGTAACAGAGTAACAATAGCAGAAAAGACAAGGGTAAAAGGATGGTTTTAGTTGACCTCCCTTTCTAAAATGCGCTTAGAAAACCGTGTGATTGGCTAAAAAAAACGTGATGGTTGGTGTCACAAAAAATAAACTGATGGAATCAAAGTGTACTTTTTAACATGGAAGAGTAATCTCTGCTTTTCTCTACATAAAAAAATTCTGAGCGGTTATAGCTTAAAGTTGTTCACCACACTAGAGCCTGTCTATGTTGGTTAAGAGCTTCGGGGCTTCACACTGGAGCCAAAGCTGGTACCCTGTATGTTTCATTGGGATCGGATCTCTCTCATCGAAGGCCTCCAGAGAGTCTACTGCTTTCAAATTTATCCCATCCTCCCACCAAAATTCCAATTTTTAAGTTTTTAAATCATAACACAGAAACTTTGGGCCTCTAAAGCCCTGATTGGCCTATAGACTCGATCGTTACTTTCTGTTTATAAGGTAGTGATCAACCTGATTTTTGGTCACTCCGTTTAGCAATATCTAGGAGTACTTTTGAACGTTACTAGGAGGTAACAGAGATCCATCAATTACAAGATCATTCATAAAAGTCAAATCAATAAGAAGCTCCCCATTTTCGTTTTTTTGAACCAGACCATGTTGGCTAAGAATTTGTGGTCTGAAGGATCCACCATTTCCTACTTTACCGTTAAAGTCTCCAAGACAGCACACAATGTCATGCCTCGGTATATCTTCGGATACGGCTTGGAGTGATTTACAAAACATGTCTTTTCTTCATCAGTGGCTTCATTTGCAGAGGTGCAGCAGACAGTGATTGGTAATTGAGTATGTATTCCAAGAAATCTTGCAGTTGATATTCTCGGCGATACAAGGAGTTGATTTTTGGAGCGACTTGTCGGTCTGCTTTGGCATAATCCAGGCAAATTCAGTTTCTCGTTTATTTACTGTGCCGCCATCTATGGTGGCATGGTGGGCATCAAACTTTTTTTTATTCCTGAACCAGTCCACCGCATTTCCAACAAGGCTAGTAAGTTTATGTTGTAATTTGCATAACTTGCTGTACTTTTGCAGTTTTGGACGGTTGAAACATCGTTTGTACATTCCAAAAACCAAACTTGAGGTTATTATTCGCTTTCATAAATCTTGCCCTTGGGTGTGTTGGTGTCATCATTGAGGGGTTCACTCCGAGGCTCAATCTTGATGTTTCAGTTGCCGTTTGTTTTCCCCCGAGGGGGGTGTACTCAAGGTACCGGGTATGGGTTGCCTGCCAGAAGCCTGAAGCACTTCGGCAGGTGAAGTTAACTAGTCGAGAAACTTGAGACATAAAAGCTGAAAAGTAATAAAGAAAAGCTGAATTCTATCTTATTCGGAAAACAAATTTTAAATTAAATGCAAAGACAAAGAGAATGCAATAGTTACATTGAATTGAAGTAAGAAAGAAGAAAAAAGGAAAATAAATTAAAGAGCCACATAAAAATAATAAAATTTCTCTACTTGATTTCTGTTCTTTAAGAGTTATAAAAGGCCTACAAATTTCTTTTATCTAGGGAATCAATATGGCCATATTTGAAGATGCATTCACGCTACTGTGTCAGATAACGAAGAATTTCAGTGTATGTTTTCTTCTTCTTGTATTCGGATATTCCATTAATGAGGACGGAAGTGTTTCCAAGATGAAGAACGAAAAGTCACACACTGTCATCTATAGCTCTGACGAATATGTAGATGACACGTGGTTGTGTTGCGTGGTACATGAAATTACTTCAAAGGCTATGAGATTTCTAGATAAGAAACTGCAAGATGAAAAGCTCTTAGAAAATGAAGTTAACTTTGACGAGAGTGAAAGTGAAAATAATGACCTCTTAGCGACTGATTCTGAGAGTGAAGATGAGCAACAAAATTCACAAAGCTACGAAGTGAAAGTTTGTAATGAGCATGACACTGCAGCTCACCAGGATGAGAGAGGCAATAAAAATAAACTTATTTGTAGCAGACATGAAACAGAAGAGGAACATAACAAATCATTAAATAATGCTACAAAAAATGTCTATAATAGAAATCCTCTGAAGAGTCTCTTCAATTCCTCGTATAATTTTACTAAAGGTGTGGCAACTGATATCTTATTATTTTTAAGTCTAAAAAGGAAAAAGGCGTTCGCTGTAAATGAAGTAACAGAAATAGAAAAAATTTACAAGTCATTAAAAAATACTACAGATCTCCAAACGCTATATTTTATTTCGTCACGAGCACTGTCAATACTAAACATTTTGGGCTCAAACCAAGCTCGAAAAGAGAATGTTCCTAAGTTACTTAAAAAAGAAAAACTGATTCAGAAGGGGAATTATCGTAGTCAGATCGCAGGTGGTGAAAAAATAATTGTAGGAAAAGATTCCAGAAATCGATTATATACAAGAGCTAATAGAGAAATTCCCCACAATAGTGCATCACAGCATTTGAAAAACTATCTGCAATCAAGTTCTTATTCACCATCTGAACCATCAAATTACTCTGAATATTTAGGCTGCAATGGACATATCTATTATTGTGGAAAAGGTGACCAATGCTTTTACTACTCACGGAAATATTTGGAATATTACAAACTTTATTATAACACAGTAAGTCAAAATAGATACGTTTCTTTCAATATAAATAAAGGCAATGATCCTCAACTAAAAGGTCCTACAAAGAAAGATCATATAGTCGATTTCAAAACACATGCCGTTGCTCAATCTATTTCTGACGAAAACCATAAAACCAAAAAAGTAGAGAGCCAAATTTCTGATTTCGGAATAGACGATAAAAAAGCAAAAGGGAACGACGGAACATCTACTGAACAACCACATTTCTTAAAATCCGTAAAGCCTGGAAAAATTGCACTTAACAAATTAGATTGCTTGAACTTAAACCATAGTCACAAATCACATAAACTAGAAGCAATGGAAAATCTATTTAGTTACAGAAAATTAGAAAAAGAAGCAGTGAACACAGCAGCGGATTCTTTACAAAAAGAAAAGAATTCTTCTGAAAAAAGTCTCTGGATTGAAGCAGACAAAACTGAGGACAAAATTAGTTTTAAAGAACTGGGAAGCATATATTGTAAAAGATGTGTCCCGTCAATTAAATTGACAGGGGGTGAGATTTTGTCGGAACAAATATGTATATCAAATCATGAGCAGTTATCCTGTTTAGAATTGAAAGAAGCCTCGCCGATTCAGATATTTTTTAATATAAGCGAAAATGGAAGGTATGGAAACGAGATAACAGAATTACAAAAATCTAAAAAAAACAGAGATGATGACTGGAAATTTCACAAGAAAGATGTTAATGTTGAATCTACGCAATCGGTTCAAACCAGCAATTTATGTAATGATTCAATTTTATTGAATTCACCGGATGATACAGAACAAGTAGACAATGAAGAGCAGCATCAAAAAGAAGACCAACATAATCAAATAGAAAAGCCTAGCAGCTTTGCAGTTGGCAGAGACATGCCAGAAAGCAAATATGTAAATAAATTAAAGACAAACTTACAAGATCAGCTTTTTAAAGTTGAAAGCAAAGAAAACTCTTCCGATTACAAGGAATCTACGTGCATCCAACATACCGAATTAAATAAATGCCAAAAGGAAAAGCATTCTGTTAGCACCTTGCAAATAAAGGAATGTAGAATCAGAGATAGCGATCCTTTAATGATTTCTAGCGATAACAGTGACATATTGCGAAATAATCACCTTGAATGGAGTCCCAAAGATAAACGTAGAAGTGAAGAAAACGAAGATGACAGCAAATTAGAAAACAAAAAAGACTATTCTGAAGAAACCACTTCCATAAAGATTGTCGGCAAAGCTTTTGAAAGTGATAGCATAACTCTTAAGTACATGGAAGAAAAATTCAAAGAGCTTTTCCCCTCACTTCAAGTGTGTCACTTAATATTAAACTCACGAGAATGCGATACCAAGAGTGTATTATTAGAGAAATTTGTCGAGCCTCTTGATTATTTAAATACTCATCAAAAACCCAGAAAAACTACAAGCAGCCAAGATGATACGAATGATTTATCTCTGTCAACTCTTCTAAAATCTGACACAATTGAAACACCCTTCAGTTTCTATGACAATGTATCAACGGTTTCTGTCATAAATGAAACAGACCTAGAAAATGACAGCTTAGTAATGAGTTTTGATTCTTTCGATGACAAAATTGAAAAGAACAGTATTACATTTGATTTTGAGAATAAAAATAATAAACCCACGACAAGTTATAAGCTGCATAGGCTATCTGAGTCATTAAGCTCAATAAAAAGCACGATGAAAGGTTTAGAACAAGAATTTACGAGCACAAGAGAACAAATTCAAAACGATGCTCCGACGAGTTATGCTGAAAAAATGCATATAATAAACGAAGAATTGAAAACTAAATCACGGTTAGAAGGAGGTCCTATCTCTTCTGAAGCTGACAAAATTGATGGAAAAATAAAAAGATGTTTATCCGAAATTTTACAGACCAATAATGAAGTTAGTAGTAAGATTTATCAAACTAACTCCTTCGGCAAGCTAGATTGCAATAGTTGTGTAAGTTTTGAAGTAGACTTGAACAACAGAGACTTAGAAACTAGCTCAGAATCAGCAAAAACAGCCACAGGAGAAGATAATATAAGAATACATATTCCATTTTGCAAGACTGAAGCAGATAATAAGGAAATGCTTTGTCCGGTTTTTAATGAGCCTATTCGAATCCCTATGATGCGTGATAGTTCAGCTACAGAAATTGATCAAGAAGATAAGATTGATTCAAAAGTATTACCAGAAATCCAAGAAGGTCTAGAATACGTTATGGAAGACACTGAGAAAACCCTATTGTCTATGTTTGATGAATTGGTGCGCCTCGGAGGTCTGGTGCCAGCATCAGAAGATCCACAGCATGATAATGATGAGTATGATGGTTTAAGCGAGAAAGAGTATGAGCTTGAATCTAATAGGCTAAGTACATTAGACGAAAGCTTCAAAGAGGTTAGTTTACATTTATCTGAAATTATAAATCTATCATCAAAGGCCCTGTCAATTGATAATAGTCAAGAGGAGGAGATGAAAGAACTATTAGCCGAAAAAATGGAGGAAATTCCATCAGGCACACATTATGCTTCAATTGCTATTTGTGAAGAAGATATAGAGCCTCTCTCGTTTTCAACAGTTCTAGATGAAATAGTTAAAGAATCTAAGAACGAAGGCGAAGATTTTTTCTCTTCTGTCTTAGAATCCATCGAAGACGAATCTATTTATGACTTTACTATATCAACGACAAGAGCAAGGAAAGGTGAGGCTTCTTCAAGCATAGATACTATTCCATTACCATTCACACGAACAGCAACAATTATTCACGAAGAAAAATTGGAAAGTAGACTTCCCTCACTTGAAACAACAAAAGGACCTGCATTCTTAGAGAACGAAAGTTTAGAAATGAGTTGCATCCATATCAATGGCCTTGAAAACACTAACATCAATCGAGAATTTCGTCAAGAAGTATCAGCTGTTAAAATGGATGACAAACTGACAACTACAAGTAATAAAGCTGAATTTGAAGCTGGGTTAATAGGGGAAAAGTGGAAAGAGGAGACTCCGACACATTATTGTATAGACACAAAGAATGCACTTGAGACAAACTTAAAACCGGAACATCGGGATGAAGATAGACGACCTGTTCCCTTTCCAAGATCAGTTTCTAAGGGGAAAAAAGTAGGTCTAGGAATACAATTAAAAGACAGTAGCCTGCCTGATTTATTGTCCTCTGCCAAATCTTCTATGGGCTTAGAATCCAAAACGAAAAAATCTTCCACAGTATTGTCTAACCATGACAAGATGGCAAGCATTGCTAGTAATTACAGCTCAGAAAATTTAGAATCTTCTAAGTTTCTTAGCATTGAGGAACGAAAACAGAAGTACCTTCAAGTGATAACTGAAGAAAATACTCGATGCCTTCTGAGGAAACCACGACACTTGGACTCAATTCTAGAAGAAGACTATACAAGAACTTCAGAGCCTCTGCCATCAGTAGAGGAAAGGAGGAAACAGTTCTTGTCCAAGATACAATGTTCAAATTTTGATACCAGTAAGACCAAAATATCAACCAATAAACTCACACAAAAAAAGTTAGAACTCAATGATAACCCCGATCTCCGGAAAAGCAAAAAGAATGAAATGGCAATTTCAACTCCTTCTGTTTGGAATATGATTGCGTTGTATGATGAACAGCGTATCCATGGATCGAAACCTAAAAAGGATTCAAAGGATACTTCTATACAAACTGACACAAACCTTAAGTATGATAAAGCCTCAGTATCATTACCTGCATCTCTTTGTGGGTCAGATTGTGGTGGCGATCTAGGATCAATATCAGATTGCTCTTCCCAACCGTCAATTTATAGAACCACACCATCCAGAAGTGGAGGACGGTTATGGCTAAATATGAAAGTATATTCTAATACTTCAGCTTCTCTGCCTGCATCCCCTTGTAAGCAACCGAGTTCAGTTTTATATTAAATTAACATCATTGTTTCATTTTTGAGAGTGTTTGAACGTATTCCTTTTTTTGTAATAAATATGTTCCCTAAATGTACAAATGTAAATACACTATCTAATTTCTGGCGTCATTAATCATTAAATTTGTTCTGAAGTCAAACCACTCCAAGCATTGATTCACGCTCAGTAATGGCTTTTTGAACAGTCAAAGAAGCACAACGACCTCTCTTCAACCCTGTATTGATGGTTTTCTTGAGCAGGAAAATTTAAATATCTTTGAAGAAAATTAGTTTGTTCAACACGCGCTGAGTCAGGTGTCGCATCGACAATTACAGCGTAGTACTTTGCCTTTTTACTCTCTTTAATGATTATTCTGGTGAACTGAGCAGCATACAAACTAATAAACTCCTCCTGAATGTCAAGAGACAAGTAATGCCCTTGCATTCTTTTAGTTTTTTTTTTTTTTTAAAGCGAAATGTATTAAAATGCTCATTCAAAATTGCGTCGCATCTACAAAATTCTCATTTCAGGTCACCAATCTTTTCCTTAGTCCTTCTAAAAGCAAGCCCTCTTTCACAAAGTATGACTGTTTTCCATTGAGAGGCAAGATAAGATGATTATTTCGAAAAATCCCAATCACAAGCGCCGAGGGGCCGAATTTGAATTTTGGAGTCAAAAATACCCTACAAAAAAACGAGAAGTGGCAAAGAATGCCAAAACGAAAGTGAAAAATCAGAATGAATAATCATTCGTCAGTTTTGTTATCCTAAACAATGTCATAGGAGATATGACTATTCGATTCAAATCAGTGCCATATTTGTGTAAAAATGATTCTATATTATGGGCCTTTCAAGAAATTAAATGAAAAAACAAATTTTTTTTCTACTGAAAATAAGGAGCAACATTAAGACTTAAAACGTACAGAAATTATTCCATATATGAGGAGGATAGCCCTCTTTTCACGCTAAAGTTTTTTAAAACTTTTAAAATAGGTTCTGATTCTAATTACACAGCCGTTGTGTTTCGGGAATCGTTCTTAAAGAATTGAGACAAAAGGTCGAACTTAGCGAAAAGAGCGGAGAATTCAGGGGGGGAAAGTGCTCATCATATAGGGAATAATTTCTGTTCGTTTTAAGTTCTAATGTTGCTCCTTACTTTCAATAGAAAAAAACTTGTTCCCCCAGGACAATTCCCCCAAAGCATCTTCACATGTAAAATGGGGTCACCAACGAGAAAGAAAGGCAAATAAAACAAATTTCGTATATGAATTCTGGTAAGTTTCTTCCGCCTAAAATTTTCCCTAGAAAGTTCACCCCCGGAAACTTCCATCAAAATGAGAAATTCTCCCTGTAGAAAATCCATCCCCAGAAAATGACCCCCTCCCTTCTGAAAAATGTCGGTATACTTTCTTATAACAAACACTATATGTAAACAATGGGCAAATTTCACAACTTAAGACCCTTCCTCCGGTGGTTCTAGGGGATCATGTCACCTCCAAAGGCGTAGTTAGTGTACCTTTGAACTATACTGAATACAATGGCTATCTCAGAATTTTGATCAGTCAACTTCTGGGGAAAAAAGGCGTGGGATAGGGGCTAGTTACCTCCAAATTTTGGGGTCACTTAAAAAAGGCCATAAAGCTTTTAATTTCCGTTCGAATGAGCCCTCTTGCGATATTCTAGGACCAGCTTTTCGATACGGTCACCCCTAGAATATACAAAAAAACAAAACCCAAAAAAGCACGCATCCATGATCTTTCTTCTGGCAAAAAATACAAAATTCCACATTTTCCAGACAGGAGCTTGGAACCTCTACAGTAGGGTTCTGTGATACGCTGAATCTAATTGTTGGATTTCATTAAGATTCTTTGACTTTTAGGGGGGTGTCTACCCCTTTATCCAAAATCCGGCCCCTTTTCTCAGGCCCGTAGCCTTTGACAGGTAACACTAAACTTAATGAATACTATATATTTGGAATCAACATAATAAGTCAATTCTTTTGATATATCTATTGATATCAACATTCCGATTTTTAGAATTCTGCCTCGTCACTCCTTACTTACAGTTCTTTACCACAAACCGTTTGATTAAAAATGACGTTATTGGAAACAGATCAGGTTCAGAAGTGCCCGAAAGATTAAATTCGCGATGAACTGATTAGCTTTGAGTTAATACAATTCAGCCTACCTTGGTGACAAAAGCCTACCAACATTTGAGCTGCTAAACAAAATCAAAAAATTTGTTTCCAAGAATCTGAGTAGCCCTCCGAATATTTGCAACGATCCCTGCTACAGTTGCTAGCGAAGAGCGCGTTTTTTTATGCTGAACAGAGCAAAAAATGTTATACTTTTAAAAATGTGTCAAGATAGACTATCAAGCTTGGGTGTTTAAGCGGTGGAGACGGACCTTGCAAAAGAAGGCAACCTGGGAACCATCATTGATTGATTTGCAAGAAAGGGGACTTAGTTGTGAACACGGATATTCAGTAAAGTTTAAAGAAGGAATTTGGCCAATCAAAATTGTTAGCGAAAAAAAGCTAGGAACACCATATCTATTATGACTATAGAGTATTTCATTATGAATAATATCATGTTTTTCTTTGACAATAAATAATTTTTCTTTGACTTGTACAAAAACTTAAAAAATAAATTTAGACCTGTGCCTACAACAAGGAAAAGTTGAGAGTCAAGTTTGTTTTTATTAACAACAAACGAAAGTTTGCGCTTTCACGTTGCAAAATAAACCAACGGGGCAAAAAGGTAAGCCTATCCAAAATCCAGATTCGTGTGCTGCCATGGTAAGAGTTTTGTTGGGGAAGTTAATCAAGTTTCTTCAAATAATATGGATGGTGAATCTTAGAATTAGTAATTCAGCTCTTCAAATGAATCTTCACTGGAACGGCAATTCAAATTTGTTCAGTTTCCAGCACAAAAGTTCGTTGAGTTTGGTTCAAGTTTTTCCATCTTTATCAACAAACCTAACTTTCTCCGCATACCAATGCATTAAGATAATATGGTTACCATCAAAAGAAGGATGAAAAACATCCAAACCTGCTGACAGCAGATAGGGCGTAAAAATCTATGTTTTGGTTGCCAGGTCCTTTTTTCAGGGCCATGTGCCAAGTCTATCACCCAACCTTGTAACAGCAGAACATCCAGTGTACCACGTTGCTACAGAAGGGACAAAATATGCACAAAGGAGTTGTCAAGTGAAAATGGAACCACTTTCGAGAATAATTTTTTACACGCTCATCCTTCTGCGGAGGTGCCATCCAGGAAGAATCTAGAATTTGATTTATAGAGATGTATTTACTTTTTTTTGCAAATATGAAAAACACATTCTGCCATGCCCCAAAAAGAATGGGTGCGTGTAAGTTTTATTTTTTTAGTTATAAAGTGAGATATTTCTCTAAATGGTCTTTAATCAACGGCCGTATGTAATTAATAAGAGGCAGGGAGACCAATAAACATTAGTACAAATTTATATTTTTATGCCCCTAACTCAAAAATTGGCAAATACGGTTAATCAAGAATTTCGTTCAAATGCGCAATTTAGACCTTACTATGTGATTGAAATATTCTTTTCACCTTAACGGTTTTCCCCGGTGGACAGTAAAGACAGGCACGTCCGCAGATTTTATACTTCCCAATAACAAATACTATGCGTAAACAATGGGCAAATTTTTTATCTTTGCCCCTGAGGCTTAGGGGGGTCACGTCAAACAGTTCGTGGTGACGAACTGTAAGTAAGGAGTGACCCGGCTCAATAGTAACCGAAAATCTAAAAACGGAATATTGATACCAAAAGATATATCAAAAGAATAAGATTTTAATGCTGATTTCAAATATATAAGTTTCCTGAAGTTTAGTCTTACCCATCCAAACTTACGCACCTGAGAAAATTTGCCTTATTTTCGAAAAAAGGGAGAAACCACCCCTTAAAGTCATATAACTAATGAAAATCACACCATCAGATTCAGCGTATCCAAGAACCCTACTATAGAAGTTTCAAGCTCCTATCTGCAAAAATGTGGAATTATGCATTTTTTTGCCAGAAGAAAGATCACGGATGCGTGTTTATTTATTTTTTTTCCCAGGGGTGACCGTATCGATCCAGTAGTCCTAGAATATCGTGAGAGGGCTCATTCGAACGGAAATTAAAGTTCTAGTACGTTTCTTAAGTGACCAAAAAACTGGGGCTGCAACTTTGCCCCCTCCCACGCTCCTTTTTTCCCGAAGTCACCCAATCAAAATTTTGAGATAGCTATTTTGTTCAGAATAGTCGAAAATCTAATCAATATGTCTTTGAGGATGACTTAATCCCCCAAAGTTCCCGGGAGAAGGCCTGCAAGTTATAAACTTTGCCCATTGTTTACATATAGTTTTGGTTATTGGGAAGTGTACAGGCGTTTTTAGGATTTTTTTTTCTGATGGGGGGGGGGGCCGGAGTCGGGGTTACGGGGGAGAATCTGTCCATGGAGGATGTTTCCTTGGGGGAAACATCCTCATCCTATGAAACATCCTTCATAGGAAACATTCCTATGAAGGGGGCGCCGGATTTCCCAGCATTATTTAGAAAACGATCAGAAATTAAATAAGAAAAACAAGTTTTTTTCAACTGAAAGTAAGGAGCAACATTAAAACTTAAAACGAACAGATATGATTACGTATATGAGGGGGTCCGCCCCCTAGTCAATACCTAGCTCTTTACGCTATTTCTTTTTAGTACTTTCAAATGAGCTATCTATTCTAATTAACCTGCCTTTGTGATTCGAACTTTAGCGTAAAGAGCAAGGCACTGAGTAGGGGGTGAACTCCCTAATATACGTAATAAAAACATACGAATATAGAAATTCGTTACGTAAGTTACGTCAGAACAAAATTTCGAGAAAGCCATTTAGTCAAAAAAAGAAAAATAATATGCGAATTTGGTTTTAATTATTCATGTCCGGTGAGCCAAAATCAAAGCTGCATTAATTCAAAAACGTTCAGAAATTAAATAAAAAGAACAAGTTGTTTTAACTGAAAGTAAGGAGTGACATTAAAACTTGAAATGAACAGAAATTATTCCGTATATGAAAGGGGTTGTCCCCTCCTCAATGCCTCACTGTTTACGCTAAAGTTTGATTCCATCTTACAACTTTATTTTTTAAAACAATAAAAAACTTTAGTGTAAAGAGCAAGGCGTTGAGGAGAGGACAACTCCTTTCATATACGGAATAATTTCTGTTCGTTTTAAGTTTTAATGTTGCTTCTTACTTCAATTTAAAAACTTTTTTTTTTATTTAATTATATTCAAAGGCATAGTTATTGGGCCTTTCAACTATGACGAACAAAACGGCTATCATAAAATTTTGATCGGACGATTTGGTAAAAAAGAGGCGGGGGAGGGGGCCTAGTTGCCCTCCAGTCTTTTTGGTCACTTAAAAAGGGCACTAAAACGTTTATTTTCCGTCCGAACGAGCCCTCTCGCCATGTTCGAGGGCCAATGGGCCGATGCGATCACCCCTAGGAAAAATAAACAAAAAAAATAAACAAACACGCATCTGTGATCTTTCTTCTGGCAAAAAATTCAAAATTCCGCATTTTTGCAGATACAGGCTTGAAACCTATACAGCAGGGTTCTCTGATACTCTGAATCTGATTTGTATTTAGATTATATGATTTTTAGGGGGTGTTTCCCCCTTTTATCTAAAATCAGGCGTATTGTCTCAGGGTCGTAGCCTTTGATGGGTAAAATTGAACTATATATTTGAAATAAGCACAATAATCCCATTCTTTTGAAGTATCTGTGGGTATCAAAATGCCGTTTTTTAGAGTTTCGGTTACTATTGATCCAGGTCACTCCTTACTTACAGTTCGCCACCACTAACTGTTTGATATTCTTGTTGATTACTCGGCAGTTACAAAATTTCATATTTGTATCCTCAAAATGAAATATTTCAAACCGTTCTCCCGAGCTGAAATATTTCTGACACTGTTCTTCCAAGCTAAGAGCAGTTTCTTTCAGAGGAGCAAACCCCTAAATGCGAGCTATCACCTAATTAATAGGTTCAATTCTGTTGAGCTGAGTTTTCACTGAAAACCCCCAATAATCAAACAGTTCGTGGTAACGAACTGTAACCGAAACTAAACAAACGGAATTTTGATACTAATAGATTCATCAAAAGACTTTGGATTTTTAAGCTGATTTCAAATACACAAGTTTCATCAAGTTTAGTCCTACCTGTCGCTTTCTATTGTTTGCCAGAAGAAAGATCATGGATGCGTGTTTTAGTTCTTTTTTCTTCCCAGTGGTGATCGTATTGACCCAGTTGTCTTTGAATATCGCGAGAGGGCTCATTCGAACGGAAATTAAAAGTTCTAGTGCCCTTTTTATGCGACCAAAAAATTGGAGGGCAACTAGGTCCCCTCCCACGCTCATTTTTTCCCAGTCACCCAATCAAAATTTTGAGCCATTTTGTTCAGCATAGTCGAAAAATCTAATAACTATGTTTTTATGGATGACTTAATCCCCCACAGTCCTCGGGGGAAGGGTTGCAGATTATGGACGTTGCCCAAAGTTTACATATAGCATTACGTATGAAGATAAGAGAGGAAATAATAAATGAAAAATAAAACCAAAAAAGGGCGAGAAAACGAGGACTTTGTCAGCCAGTGGAAAAATATGAATACGAAAAACAAGCAAATATTTTGACAAGGACCACCACCAAGACGTCCTCAGTGCTAAAAAAAAAAAAAAAAAAAAAAAAAAAGAAAAAAAAAACAACAACAAGAATCTACCCTTTCGGAGGTTTAATTTAACAGTTCCGAATAGGAACTGAAGGAAAAACCAAGCCGAAACCAATGAACACAGGGATTTACCAAAGAGATTGGGCAAGAATATTTTGCTTTGCAATGCTGTTTGCTTTTCTGTCATTTCAGTTTTCATTAGATTCTGGGTTTTATATAATGAAAATGTAATGATAGCTATGTTTGGTTTATTTGAAAGGCTACTTTTAAGGACCAAAATTAAATTAACGAAGTCACGAGAATTTCAGTTAATTAAATTTAAAATGTATTCGTAAAATTTTGCACGAGTCATTACCAAACATTTTATAAGAACAAAAATGTGTTTCTTTTCTGATTATTCATTTCACTTTGAGCAACTGGGTTGAAATAAACCTGCTTCTCTTTGGATTTATTTTTCTAAGCTAGTTTTACAATAAGCCAATATCAGGCAAGATTAATCGAAGATTCAACATAATTCAACTGAGTTCGAGTTCATTAATATTTGACGTTTATTATATTGTGATTTGTTCATGATTGAAGAATGCCCAACTTCGAATCAGATATATTACAGTCCATGTACAAGCTTGAATAGTTAAGGATATACTTATTCATGATAATTCAGTGAGCTTATGTCAAGATGGCCTCTTGAAAGCTCAAAATTTATAAAAACGCACGAACACTCGAAACTCGTACGTAAAATTCAAAGTCAAAAGACTTAGTGCAGTCTTAAAAACTCATAAAAGAGAAAATCCCGGTACTGAATCTATAGAACTCATTACTTCAATTCAATTTTTACACTAAACTTCTGCCATATTTGCAAAGTAAAGCTAAAAAACGTAATGGCTCCTCGCCAAGCAATTTGATTCTCCTAAAGTTCCTAGAGATGGTTTAGTTATTCGGTTTTCACGTAGCAAAAAGCAAAGAAGGTTTAATTTTAGGACAATCTTCAGGGCATGGACAAAGAACAACAAAAAATGAAGTGATTCTAAAGCTAACAGAACATAGTATTACCACGAAAAAAAAAGAACTAGGGTAAATAGGGTGCGCCGGACCTACGATATATTTCGAATAAGAAAAGAATTGAGAAATTCAATCATGTATTGAAAATCCACATGTAATGACTTAGTCAAATAGACCAAAACCCATATCTTCATCTTCTTCCTCGGACTCTTCCTTCTTTTCTTCTTTAGCAGGCGCGGCAGCAGCTGCAGTAGCTGCAGCAGGTGTTGCGGCAGCTGCAGCAGCAACAAATTTAGATGGATCCTTCAGAAACTCTTTAACCGTCGTAGCTTCTTTAAACTCTACCTCAGTTGACGCTGCTATAGCCAACAAGTTTTTAAAGCCATTAATGACAGAATGGGGTACTGATGCAATGGTTGGATATCCAATTTTAAGGGAAATGGCTGCAATGTTGCGGACACCCTAAAATAAGGAAGAAAAATTAATATCTAAAGATCTCTCAGAAGTAACGAGCCAGTTCTGCAATATAATCAGTGGAAAGTTTGAATCATAGGATATCATGAGAACGAAAGTATTCAAAACATCATAGTAGTCAAACACTACCTAGTAATGCACTGTAAATAAGGAGCGACTTGTGCTAATAGTAACAATAACTAAAAACAAATTTGATATCAATATGCTTATAAAAAAATAGACTTCATACTGATTCTAAATATATAAAACTGATTAAATTTAACGTTACCCAACAAAAGCTATAAATCTGAGAAAATTGGTCAGATTTTCGAAAGAAAGGCTCCCAAAAGGACGAGCTTGTGAACTTAGCAACAAAACAGTCGATCCAGAAGTATTCACTCAAGATTATTTATTAAGAGTAAAATACCACGATATTTCCTGCTTAAAGTTGTGCGCCTTACCACCTTAGAAGAAAGGAGGGATAGCGTTGGCTTTGCTAATGCCACAATTTCCAATGCCCAAGCTGAGTATTCCCATGATTCACACAACCCCATTAGACTCCGTCCTACCCCCACAAGCACCTTTGTAGGAAGTACCTATATATATATATATATATATATATATATATATATATATATATATATATATATATATATATATATATATATATATATATATATATACAGGATAAAGCTTTAAGTATGAGTGAGGGGGCGAAAGTTACTCTTATTGCAGAGATGACAATTCATTTTGGACAATAGTACTAAGTTCAGTAATCAAATACGCTAAATAAACTCTTTCTCGAAGCATAAAAGTATTTTCTCTCGACAAGCCACGTCTCAGCTAAAAAAAAGTGCCAGTCACGAAAAACCGATGGAATACGAACATGGCTTATAAGATAGGCTTGTGAAAATAATACCGGTTAGTCGCGAATAGTGGGCAAAAAAGCAAGATCTGCTAGCCTCTAAACTTGCCGGGAATGCCCATTGGAGAAAAATTGACCCTAGAGTTTGAACGCTCCCACCCTGCATCTTTGTTTAAAAAACCACATCCAGAAAAACTACCATATCGTTTTCCTTGTGACTCAGGGTTTAGGGGGTGCACATTTCCACGCTGAGAGGGGGGGGGGGCAGAAAACACACCCGACACCGTTTTTATGTCTAATATTCACCTCACTCAGTGAAACTCTGTCCCCTGGTAATAAACCTTAAAATGGACAGCAATTACTCCGTATATAAGGAGAGATCCCACCCCCATAGCCACTCAAGAGGGCCACCCTTAGATACGGATAGTTTACGTTCGATTTAAGTATCTTTAATGTCGTTCTTATTTTCATATAGAAGAAAACTTGTTTTTTAATTCAATATAATCAAAAATGATGATTACGAAAAAAGCTATTACTTTCTCAGAGACGATCCGTGCCCCTCGAACATGTTTATTGTTATTACTAGACAACAGGATTTTAGATGTACATGAATTACTTAACACCAAGAAGTAAAAACATGAACATAGGCAATCCATAATCAATTATGTATTATATATTTTCCTTCAGTTTGGGAAATATGTAAAAAGATTGTTCCTGTCTGAACATATCAGGTTTTTGATAGGTAGAAATAATAATATATAAGACTAAGAAGACTTGTATATAAGACTCAAAGTAAAAATTCTACAGTGTTAACGTTTACGTTAAGAGGCAATTTGATCGGCTCCATCCAAATTATTCCGTTATGGTGGTGCTTTTTGCAGCTCTATCATTTCCTATATGTTTCAATAGGCGTGGTTTATTGGTCAAAAGCAAAATATAGGGCGGACCAAAGCCAACCAATGTAATTCATTCTTCTTAAGCATCTTGGTTTTGACAACTACGGTATACGGACATTTTACTGCGATGTATTGAGCCGACGGCTTTCTGACAATATTTTGAAATGAGGTTGAAGAAAGAAAGAAATAACGGCTGAGGAGTTTTTGGCACCTGGTTTTTTTTTTTTTTTAGGTTTACCTGTAAACCTGAAAGGCTTGTTTTATAGTCAAATTACCAGTTTTTTTCCCTTCAAGGATGCTTGCATAATATAGTTGACTCGGGTTAGCTAGCCATCTGTAGGGTGATCGAAAAACGTAAAAAAAAAAAAAAAAAATAATGAGAGAAAAAACGGGTGAGAGAAAGACAGTAGGGGCGGATTAAGCCTCTATCCGAATTGTGTGAAACTACTCTCATTGGCTAACAGCCATTCGGTAAACTGGCTCTAAAATCACCAGGATCATCTTCTTATTAATTGCAAAAATGAATTTCTTAAAACTTGACAAAGTGATTTTATACTGTTTTGGGGAAACATCCATTGGTTTACAAGTAATTGTACGGTTGTTAGAGAGAGAGAGATATTTATTTCGAGAAATTACTATGACAAGCCCTGAAGGGCCGAATTCGAATTTCGAAGTCCATAAAAAAACAAACAAGCAAGAAAATCATAACAAAAGCACAACAACTAAAAAATTGGCAACCAATGCAAAAAATTAAAAATAAATAAATAATTAAATATCGGAATGCTATATGATTCCTTTGTCAGTTATATTAAAAACTGCAAAATGGCAACTAGTTAAAAAGATAAAAACTGAAAAAAAAATAACATACACACTAACAAATGTTTAAAAAACAACATAAAAAGGCGACAGGAAACAAAAAAAAAGAGTATAAAGAAACACGAGCTATTTATTTTATTATATAAGAGAAAAGACAAAATTTATGTACAAATTAGCTACTATTTATTATATCAGTAAAAAAAGGAATAAAAGATTTCTTATACTGCAGTACCTTGCTATGATTCCTTTGTCACTTATATTAAAAACTGCAAAATGGCAACTAGTTAAAAAGATAAAAACTGAAAAAAAAATAATATACACATTAACAAATGTTTAAAAAACAACATAAAAAGGAGACAGGAAACAAAAAAAAAGAGTATAAAGAAACACGAGCTATTTATTTTATTATATAAGAGAAAAGACAAAATTTATGTACAAATTAGCTACTATTTATTATATCAGTAAAAAAAGGAATAAAAGATTTCTTATACTGCAGGGTAGTACAAAGAATGGGAGATAAGGTGGGGATAGGCTGGGACACAGTTCGTAGAGGACGATCTCTATCAGGTACATGGTATTCAGGGAAAAGGTTCACAGTACGGGGGTTCAAAAGTGCCAACTTACCAAAACGGAGGCACAAATTATTTCTTCGTCTCTCGAGGGTCTCTAGGTTTGAAATATTTAACAAATGTAAATATGGTATCTTGCCCTCTTTAAAAATATTTCTTTGAGCTCTCTTTTGGACATTTTCAATTTTTTGTGTTGCGTCATTTGAGAGGCCAAGGTGCCACACAGGACAAGCATTCTCTAATATGGGACGCACAAAAGAAATGTATACTTGTAGTAAATATGATTGAGGGCAACTAAATTTGTTTAAAAGTTTAAGGAGGGAAAGCGAGGAGTTTGCTTGTCGTAGGATATTATTTATATGGGCATCCCATTTCAAACTGGAAGAAATTGTAACACCAAGGAGTTTAAGAGATGTGACAGAGGTTTCAGGAGGAATAGGAGCAAGAAAAGGGGAGGGGATTTAAGGAAACTTCCTGAGACTATTGCGTATTTGGAAGGGTTAACTGTCATGTCAAGGGAAAAGGCCTCACAGGCAATATCTTGGAGTATGCCCATTGGGCTGCTAAACATGTTTTTATGACATATCTCTATAACTGTCATGTCATCGACAAATTTCTACCTATTGTCATAAAGGGTTGAAAGGCTGTTAATCATAAGAGAAAAAAGGAGAGGGCCTACAATAGTCCCCTGAGGAATGCCATTAAATATGGGGAGATGATCTGAGAAACAATTTAGATATTTAACTGCTTGAGATCTATTAGAAAGAAAAGAGGCAATGAGCTTAACAAGGAAAATTTCAATGTGAAATCCCTTTATAAGTTTATCTGTGAGGAAATTGTGGTTAATCATATTGAAAGCTTTCTGAAAGATCAATAGAGATCAGATTAAGCATAATGTTAGGCTTTTCGAGTTATTTACTCATGGTATCAACAAAATGGATCAAGCAACGAGAGGTTGACATGGATTTGAGATTACCTAACTGTCTAAGATCAATGAGGGGGAGGACTTTCATCTTAAGCCAGTCTGCGAGAAAACTTTCATACAATTTTGAAAAAATTGAGGTGAGGGTAATAGGACGAATGCCATCAAAGCCAGGCTTCCCATTTTTCTTTTTGATTGGGGTAATAAAGCCTTGTTTCCAATATTAAGGGAACTGTCCAGATTCGGTAATTCCATTAAACAGGGTGGATAGGGGTTTTGAGAGGTAATCGCTGAAAGCTTTAATCAGAGAAACAAGAATATCTAAAGGGCAAATGCTTGATCGTTTTAGTTTTTCAATTTTTTTTTTCAACATCAAGTGGAGAAATATGTGGGAGTGAAAAAGGATCAGGAATATCTGGAAATGCGTAAGATAGTGGTGGGAGACTCTGGACAATAGAAGCCAGAAACTTATTGAGGTCATTAGCTGTTGTCTTTGGAGGTTCATTTATATTAAAATTTAGTTGTTCTTGACTCTTGGCGGTAAGTTTTTTAATTTCAGAGTACCAGTTCTTTGGTTTATCATGGCGCAAGTATTTAATTTTATTTTCATAATAGGCTCGGGCAGCTTTTCTAATTTGACTTTTTAATTCCTTTCTTAACTTATTTGCTTCAGCTAAATTACCCTTGTTAAATAAGCTTATTTTCGTGCGGATTAACATTTTTATGTGATTATTTATGTAAGGTTTATCACTGGAGCATTTTCTGATTTTTTTTCTGGGAAACATAATGAGTAGGAATCAATTAATTTTTTGTGAAAATCAAAATTTTGTCATCAAGGTTATTAGCATTATAAAGGTCTGACCAACTTTCACTGGTCAGCCATGAACCAAAAGAAAAAAGGCCTGTGTCACTGAGGGGACGGCAAACCCCAATGGAGGTAGTAAAGGAATGTTCAATGGCTGAAGAGGGATTGTTGATTTACAACTTGCGAATACAATAACCTAAGATTTAGTAGAGAATTTTTCCTAGAAAAAAGCTTTCATGGACTAATCTTATGGCAAGTGTGCATAAATACAGTTTCGCTATCCAGATTCTAACCCATCGCACACACGTACACAATCAGAGGTTGTGTGTTCAGGGGATGCGACAAACACCGGTAGGTATTTCATATATTTTACCGACCAATCAAGCTCCTCCCACACTCTCCCGTAAATCGTTAAAATACGGCTTCATCCACGTCAAAACAATGACCATTAGTCGAAAAACTATCACCCATTAGTCGAAAATGGAAAGAAAACTAAATTTCCCAGAAGAGAATTCACAATTTACATTAAACATTTTAAGTCTTTGAATAGTGGGAAACTATACTTGAGAGAAGGTACTTCCCAGCATATAGTTAAGTTTCTCCTTTTGAATTAAAATCAAGTTGCCATCGAGCCATGGAGCCATTGGAGACACAAATTCAAATTAATTTCAATTCAAAAACAAGACATAGCTCTCGTGGGCAAAGCCCAAATATGATAAGTCATAATTAGCAAAATAAAGTTGTCTGATAAAACTTCGTCAGGATAAATAAACTAAAGGATAAAAACACTTGAGATTGAGAATAAAATTGTCTGATAAAACTTCGTCAGGATAAAATAAAACTAAACAATAAAAACACTAGAGATCATAGTAATATTTCAGAAAGCTTGGCACTAAGCTTTTACTGTAGCGCATGATGTTATAGGGGGCTGGGGTTAGTTTTGGAACCTTTTCAGCCACTTCCCTGGGGGGACAAAAGGTGGGGGAAGGAATGATCAGTAGATGGTACGTTGAAGGAGGGAGGAGCCAAATCTTTGGCATAATTTTTCTCGGCAGGAAGAAAGGGATTCAAGTTTAAAATCTTTGAGGTAAAACTAGCAAGGTGAAAGGGAAAGATCCTATAAGATTTGGCAGTGTTCTATTCCGAGATTAGGCCATGTAGTCAGTTTCATCCTGTATTAGGGCAAAATGTTAAACCGGAAAAGCATATTCAACTAAGGGGCAGATCAACGTACAAGTTATCAGTTTCAGGTTGTCCTTAGGTACTTGAAATTTTTTCACTGTTTTTAGCATTTGGATTGCGCCGTTAGCTTTTTTACAATTGTCTTTGTATTCTCCCGCCATGAGAGGTCAGAAGAAATCACCACACCAAGTAAAGTTATTTTATGGCTTATTAGCTCGGAAGCAATAGGAGGTTCGAAAGACGGTTCAGTATTCAGAAGAAAAGAAAATGTCGTGACCGAGCATTTGTCTTTATTCACGACCATGTTTAGTTCAGCCGCCTCTGAGGTAACTTGGTCGATGAAACCAGCGGCATTGCTCTTCGAATCTTTAGATACGATTTCCGTTAAGGACAAGTCGTCAACGTACTTCCATCTGTCCTCCAGCTCAGCAGCAATTTCATTTATCATGAGGAGGAAGCCCAGCGGCCCGATCACAGTTCCTTGAGGAATTCCACAAAAAACTGGCAGAGAAATGGAAAATTGTTCTTTATACTTCACAGTTTGCTCTCCATTTGTTAAGAAGCTCTTGATGATTTTAATAATAAAGCTGGGTATATTTTTTTCCGCCATTTTTTCTAAAAGGATTTTGTGATCAACAAGGTCAAATGCTTTTCTGAACACAGCCAAGACAGATAGTCTGAGTGAGAGGCAAAGCTGGCATAAGCCTTTTTCAGTATTATATAAAATAATGTCATGTTCACTTGTTTATAGATAGTCAGTCATCCATCCATCCATCCTAGGACAGAACAAAGGGACGACTGAGATTTTTGGTTTGGAAATTCTCGAAGATGTCTTGGTTATTCTCAAAGACGTCTTCGAAATTTTCAGTGTGGTCATTAGTGGCTAATAACGTACTGTGTGTGATCGTTTACTACATACTATATGCATGCATTTACATGCAATGAAACTTTTGAGTGAATTACAGGAGTCAAAGGAAATTAAGAACTTACCAATTAATTTTGGTAACCCCCCCCCCACGTTCTTGGTGACACTAATGACGGTTATGAAGTGCCAGATGTCATTCTTTAACAAGGTTAAACGCTTGGATTCTGCGTGTCAGAAAGGTAGCCTTCTAAAAATACGTATACATATATAACATGTTATTCATGAAAAGGACAGAATACTCAGTTTTTTACTTCAGGACCTTAGAAGAAACATGAACATTCAAAACATTTATAAGTATTTTTAGTAAAAATTTTGACCTCGACGTCCCATGAAGTTGAATGCAGGTACTTCTTCTGAACTAAATTCCAAGCAAAGTTCCACTATGGTTTAGAAGGTGACAGTCATAAAATTATATATTAAATATTAGCAAATTTACTTCACAACTATGAAGCCCTCAGACCAAGTAGAGCCTCCTTTTATTAACAAAAAAAAAAAAAAAAAAAAAAAAAAAAAAGAAATAATCAAAAAAAAAAAAAAAACATAGTAGATTTAAATTTGAAACCCAGAAAGAACCCCAGAAACCCAGATTCTTAATACCATTGGAATAGTATTTAGAATCAAGAAAAAGTGCATCTTTCTCAATAATAAAAAAGAAACCTTGAAATTAGCAAGGATATATCAACCATTGAAACTCAATATTTACAACAAAAAGAAGTCAACTTACAGCCATGAAGCGTTCGCGGAGCTCTTCAGGTTTGATATCAAGAATAGCTGGACTGAAAACGGTACCAGAATCATAAACTTGCTGGATAATTAGACCATACGAGAATGGGGAGATGTTCAACATGTTCAAAAGTGTAGCAGCTGAAGCATCAACGCGTTCACCTTCTTTGATCAAATTCACAGATGTCTGCAGAAATAGAACAAAGATATGTATGTCAGAAACAAATAGAACTGACGGAAATAGTAGTTAAATACGAAAACTATTTAATCAGCACCAGGAATCAGTATCATGAGGATCAGCAAATAAAATTAAGTATCATCATAAAAGCACCAAGCCTTAAGCATAGTAAAATATAAATAATCTTGCCTAAAAAAAGTTATTTAAAAACAATTTAAGAGAGGAATCAAATAAATTCAGAAAGAACTTCCTTTTCAAATACTTTAACGTGGTTATTAGGGAATTTGTATAGAACAAAAATTAACAGCATCAAATCATAACTACGAAATATAGCCGAAATATATATTAGTAGGAAAAGGTTTTTTGCTGCTGGCAAATCAATAAAGCATCATATACAAAAAAAAGACCATGAAGTTTATTCTAGTTTAATATCATCTACATATTCTTGAAAAAGTAACAAATTCAATGGTTTAAAATAAATATAAAAAGGAAATAAATATTCAATGCAAGTAAAAATTTTTAAAAAGGTAATTTGGGCGAAACCCAAACTGACGAAAATATGTCAGACGACAGCCATGGAAAAAAATAGCATTTTAGAAAAATTGCCCCCCCCCCTCAATAAATAGAATGATAATTATTTGTTTACCTGGGATTCCATCTTAGTCTCTCTATCGTATTGAGTTATATACAAGAATGGTTAAGGAATTTGAAGTAGCATTTTAGATACACCATAAGTTGGACAAAAAAAAAATTATGTTTTAGCATCTATACATTCAGACTTAACATTTTGTTCATAATGTTTAAATTCATAGCATAAAGTGCGATTAAGAGGAAACGACTTACGATAATTTCAATAGTTCCTTTAGAAATCTTGGTTGGGATTTGAAGAGCTTGAAAGAAAGAAGTTTTCTCAGGACCAAGGCCAGTATTGATAGGGTCAATTGTGACCGGGCATGGAGCAAGGGCGCCTGCACGAGCTGGGGCACGAACTTTGTTTTGCAAAAGTTTCTCGCGCACTTCAACAAGATCTTGCTTTGTGAAGACAAAACCAACATTGGCTTTGATGTGGGGAAGAAGTCTGCAAGCAAATGAGATTCATTATAATTTTATCTTGCTCTTTTTTAAAGTAAAAAAGTCATTATTATGAATGGCCAGTCAGTACCAGGAATCATGGATCATCTCTATCACAAGAACGAAAGTAAAAGCATCATACCAGTCCAGTTTTCTAGTTTAAAATTTGACAAAACGATACAATATTTCTCAAAAAGAATTCTTTTCCGAATAGCAGAAACTCAAAGGGGTTTGAAAAGACTATAGTCAAGCTCGTCTATGCTTTCTTATTGATTTGTGCGCACAATAGAGGACTTGGTGTGACAGAGAGATTTAAACCTTTAAAAGGCGATATTTTAAATATAAATTTAAAGATTATCAAGCGTATTTTCATGTTTTCCCAAAAAATATTCACACATGAGGTTCTTAGACACAAAACTTAAACCAATATATTTTGTTCTATGCAAAATATATTTATAGCCAATTTTGACCAGTCAAGGCGTATACCCTGATCCTTTTCAAGTTTAGTGTGTGGTCAATAACCTGCATACAGGTAATTCCAACAGACAACACACGACAAATTATTTTGATTTTTGTGAAGATGTAGGGTAAAGTGTCAGACAACCCAACGAATTTATGGACGCACATTTTCATGTTCTTTAGGATCTACCCCAAGAAGAATGAAAAGTTTATAGATGATCTTCAGCGACTTAACCCAGAAAGATGGGCAACGAAAACTCCTAGTGCTACTTCCCAGTGTGGCGTCTGGCGACTTCATTAAAAAAAAAATTGAAAATTCCAAGAAAATTAGGTATTTGATATGATTAATCCCCAATACAAGAACTAAAGCTGAAATTTCTATTTTATTCAACATTTATTTTTCAATAATTATTTTAATTCAAGATGCTCTGCATAACCTTGATTAGCTTGGAAAAATATTGACAGGTTAAGTTGGCAAGTTGATTTCCAGGTGGTAGACCTAGTGGTAAAAATCTTACACCCTCCCCAGCAATTTAAAGCATCTAAAAACCCAACTACAAGACATTTTGTGGAAAGCAAAATACCAGATGGCGTTGGTAATTTTTCTTTAACACTAGCGCCAGTTTCAGCTCTTACAAGTTTAACATACTTTGGTCTGCTCGAATGACACGGAGAGTTCCGCCATCCATGGACGCATCTACACAGAGCCAGCCCAAAAATAGCAATTTTGTCAGAGGTGGAACTAAAAACTTAAAAATTACACTTCAGCAAATTTGCCTGATCACACTACGGCAGCAAATGACTTAATTATACTAGTCAGAACCAGTTTTCAAACCCCCACTGAGGTAAGCGTGAACATAAAAAAAAAAAAAATGTGCAGCGTCTTTATAATATTTACATGACACTTGTCTCAATTTAGCTCACTTGTATAATTTAGAAATAATTTGTCATTATCTGATTTAGAGATCAATTTTGCATGACCACTTTTTTAATAAGTAGAAATGCTTAACTTTGGACACAGGGCTATATTTCTTTTTTTTCTTTCAACTGTCTATTCCAACCTACCCCCCCCCCCTCCCACACACACACAGCAACCAGAGTGAATAACTACTACTCTAAACTGCCGTTGAGAGAAAAATTCCCATCCTCAATCCAATTTTGTAAATGATAAGGTAAGTCTGGTGTCTTTTTAGCAATGCCTTTACACATCAAATAACAAGAAATGCTGCAGAAGGGCAATTGTTGTTAATGAAAAACAGTAATAACAAAATAAGAGCATCATTTGATTCCTCAGACAGTACTCTTTCTAAATACAATATTCGTTACTCTGTCATTCCCCCCCCCCCCCCAATGGTCCCAGATATATACCCTACGCTACACAAAAAAGAGAAACAAAACACTACGAATAAAATCCTTATTTTATTATATATAGCAAGCTCGTATTTATTAAATTTTCATCTTTCTTTCCATTTTCATCCATATTTTTAAATAATTTTTGACAATACAATTTCATTTAAATTCATGTGGACCCTGTTAATAAGATTTGGAAAAATTACAAAATATGCGACAAATTCACTATTTAAGATTGCAAACGTTTCTAAACTCGTGCTTCTTTTCCAAATTGTCTGAAAAAAAAGAAGCTCTAAATGTAGATCACGAAAGAATAACATATTCGACCATTTTTGAAAACTTATCAACAAGATTTTTATGAATTTAAACATGGATTCAGTTAAATGGGGTTGAGTTGCACGGGGGTTCAGTTAAATGGGGTTGAGTTGCACGGGGGTTCGGTTATACAGGGGGTCAGTTACAATGGATCCGGTAAAAGTCATCTGGAGAATCAAATAGTGTTCTTACTATCCTTTATTGTGCTTCCTTCGAAAGTGTCACTTTCCTACAAAATGACCAAATAATAGCAGGAACCTTCAAGAGAACTTACTTTTCAAGAGATGGGTTTTTATCCAAATGACCTTTGATGGCTTTGCGGATCATTGTATTTTTACCCATAAGAATAACGGCTGTTCCTCTAAGGGACTGACGAATTTGTTGAAGTTGGTTTGATCCAACATTGTCACAGCCAACAATAAAAAGTTTTGGATATTCATCCAACAGTTGCTATAAAATAAAATTGCAGAATTACAAGTAAGAATTAAATAAAAGAATTCAAAACATTGGATCTTAGCACATACCTAGAGAAATTTGTACCATAGAGAATAAATTAAACAAATAAATAAATTAACCAAATACATCTGCCACAAATAATCTTTAAATTTATTAAATACGTTTATAATATAATTGGTAATGCTACAACAGTTTAAATGTCTATTTGCAACTTATAATACTGCTACCACTACTAAAAGCTCACTATAACCCAGAGCTGCCTGAGGCCAATGCAGCAGTGGACATTACTCCTCAATCTATCTGATGTTTCATTCTTTACCCCCTTCTACAAAATCTTCTAAATTTTTCTTCTTTCACCTCTTCACATTTTATCCAGGGATGACCTGCTTCTCATATGGTTCAAGCGAGAGGGCCAAAAAGCACGACCTTTGGCGATTTATCATACTTCATCTGTAACACGTGGCCTAGCCATCACGGACACAGACACTTTCATTGTAGCAACTGAAAGAAGGATTGGACAACAATTTTCATACAGATTATTGTGTGATACACTTCAGTCAAATGATTACCTAAAATTATTGTTATACGATTTTCTGGATTACACTTAAAATATCTTTGTCAACCCCTTCAGTATCCACTTTCCAAACCATACTTGACCATTGTCATTACCTTGGCTTCCTATATTTTAATGTTAGCCTTAAGACTAATTTTCTTATTCTTTGAATTTTTTTTTTCCAAAAAAGAAAAAAAAGTACCTTGGCTATACTATTTTTTGCATTGTCACTGCATCATCTAAGATACGTACGCAGGCTTTTCGCGGGAGGGGGCTGTTTAAAATAGAGAAGCCATTTTTTTTAAATAATTTGAACAAGAAGTGCCTATAAATGTCAAGAAAGTTTATTATTTCAGTTTTCCTTGCTCAGTGTCCTACCCCCTGCATATATCACTGATCTTCCATCTACAATAGTAGTACTATTCAGATAAGTGAACCCAGTGACTTGATTGATTTTCTGGTTACGTTTAACATCACCCGGTCTAGGCAACTTAGTCTTCTAAACATAAATTTTTAATACTATTTTTACAACCTGAACAATCAAGATCTAAAAAAATTCCTTCATTTAGCTAATGTTTTTTTTATATATCTAGAACAACCCAAATCAATCTGCCTGATTTAAGGCTAGGGGAGTTTTACTATCGCATCTGATACCCTGCTCTCCCATAGCCTTTGTTGTAATCGATCGGACATAGCCTTTGTCATGTTTCTTAGGCAGGATAGAACACAACCCTGCTTAATTCTTCACTTCCTTGTTAATTACTATGTCTAACTTGTTAACGAGTTAATTTAATAATGGAACCATTGAGAAAAAACAGCTTGCATTAACTCTATTGCGTATGCCCAGTGTATAAAATCCGAGGATATATGGTTGGTCAGACAGTTATCTATCTGTGTAAGGAACTTTTGGCCAGTGGTCAAGCATATGTTGCCTTAAGCCAACTGTTTTTTTTAGAAGGACTGTGAATTGAACATTTAAACTGTAACAAGATTACAGGAAAGATTCCTTGCAATGAGGATGCAATAAAAACGAGTTAACTATAATAATGAGCAAAGTGAGTTAACGAGATATAGCCTCATTAATTAATCAATTGATAAAGAAATCAAACTAAGACCTCTACAATTACTTCTCCTTCTTATTACCTTTCTTAAAAATAAGTTTACTAAAAGTGTTTTTAAATGAACTATATACTTCTCCCTTTTTAAAATTTTAATTACACCTTCAGTGTCTTGTCTTACAACCGCCTAATATTACACAACCATCTAATCTAATCTTACAACCACGCAGTCGTCAAAACCATTTACCGAGCTATCAGCACCCAAGACCTCAGTTGCATTCAGCAGCCAAAAAAAATGACCAGAGAATTTGTTAGTAATCAATTTTAGATGCATAAACTGATGAGACTTTGATACCAACACAAGAACCAAAATCTATTCCACCTACCTATCATTGAGTAAATTGAGCAAAATGCTGACAATTTTTTTTTGATAATATATGAAATAAAAGTGAAAACAATATGTTCAAAACGGATTGGGCTCAACATAGATATCCAACTCATTTAAGTTATAAATGCATACATAAGAAAAGTCAAAGAAAACAATTTAAGAAGATCAAGCTAGGTAAAGTCCAATCCATTTTGAATACCTTGTTTTGACTTACATTCAGATTCTCAAGACAAAATGATTTTTTAGTTTTTTAGCCCATTTTGGATACAATTTTTTTTTTCGACTTGTGATTTTTCTCTTAGACTAGAAAGTCTTTAATCTTCTCTAAGAAAACAAAAATTGTCATTTATGATTCAAATCTTTGTTAACACAGCCACAGGAAAGTGTCCTTGCGATTTCACTACTAACTCTTGTATAAGTGATTGTTTTATACTTTTTATTGTGCCCAATCATTCTTTTATGTTGTTTTAGTTATACATGGGGGAGTATACAACAGGAAAGAATTTTCATGTTGCATTTTCCCACTGTCAAAGGAATTGCATATACTCACGAAATTTGGAAATGATAAAAATGGCTCATAAATTCAATAAATGTGACAAAACATAAAAAAAGCAAGTCAGCGAGTTGAGGAAAACAAATTGAAAGGATGCAGTACCTGACTGCTGTGTCTTTATTGATGTTTCAGTTGCTGGTCTTTTTAGTTGCAAATAGCAAGCTTGTCATCCAACCTTGCTGCAGCATGGCTTTGATAAATTAAAGGCAACATACCATGGGTGCCGATATGGGGGCCCCAGCCCCCCCCCCCCCCCCCTGGCTGAATGATACTGCCTTATATTTTATATTTTTGTTCAGAGATTTATATTATACAGTATAGGAAGTGCTGATTAGATCAGCTAAGGCCCTCCCCCAAAAATTCAGCTTATATGCAACATACACTATTTTTGTAACTTTTCAGGAGAGCCAAAAAACGGAAAAAAGTTTGTCCATGACATATGTTTCTCTTTTTATCTTCAAAGTTTGTCTGCATCCAAAAGTGGTGTATGTCTCATTTTTATCTCTGTAACTACACCATGCACATGACTCAATTTTCGACCAAAATGGCATATGTTGCCCTTTTAATAATCACAACTGTCAGCTGTGAGGTGGGTTATAAAGTGGTTTGTCTCTTTTAACGATGCAAGATAGGACAATTCTGACTGCACTTTTCAGTTCCTTGTGTGAAGTTTACCCACAACATATATACCATTTAGGTCATTTTCAACCTAAATGGCATATGTTGCCTTTTTGATTATCACAAACCACAGGCCCCATATTGTCAGGAAGAGCATCAATCCACTGTACTACAACAAGTTTACTGTCTACAACTCACAAAATAATTCTTTCTTCAATTTCAAAACACCAAAAAAATTCAACAGCTGAAAAATATATAATATTACAGGTTCTGTAATTTTCCTTTTTCATCAATAATTTTGCTCATCAATAAATCAAAGTCACAGATGTTTACTATGAACAGCATTTTTAACAAGAAAAAATGTCTTAAATGTTCTACTTATTTTTATTCTTTGTAAAAAGCAATATTTTTTTCATATACATTAAAGAAACCAACAGTGGGACATTCATGGAAGTGATTGACTACATTTGAAAAACAAAAATAAAATATGCACAGAAAAATACATAATATTATTATACAACTTCTGCAGTTTGAAAAAAAAACAGACATCCTCCCTTCCCATGAAATAAATATTGTTTTTCATTGGGTTACTTGTTCTGACTGTAGGCAGTCAATGCAAAAGATTAACTGATTAGAGTAAGACTAAAACTGAGCTTCTGACTGGAACATAACAGGACTAAAGGTGATGACTATATTCATAAGAATACAAATGATTAATACTTACAACAAGTTTAACAAAATAATTGGCTTTCCATGTAGCTTTGTCCACCCTGGGCATCTTGAATTTAGAAGCAAGGTATATTTAAGGACTGAAAAATAAGAAACAACACGTTTTTAAATCGAGAATACTACTAAACAAAAAAGGAAAATTAAATAAAGTACATCAGACACAATAGAAAGCCAAAAACAAGAAGCGCAAGGCAACTTATTAGGAATAGCTGAAAAATATACCCTCTCAATTACTTGGACTATCTGCCTTGGCTTTTTTTTCATACAATTAGCCATGTCTTGATGCCTACTGCAAAATACTTGATTTTGATCAAGTATTTTGCAGTAGGAATTAAGACACAGCTGTATATTGAATTGAAAATCATGTATTTTACAGTAGGCATAAAGACATGGCTAATTTTAGGAAAAAAGCCAAGAGTGATAGTTCTGAGTAATTGAGAGGCAATAACTCTGATGTTGCATGTTCTTAAATTTTACCAAATAATTATTTCCTTTGTTTGTTATAGCTTGCCTGTTTTTTTTTTCGAACTACGCTCTCCCCAAAAAAATTCTTACATGTAAATTACTGACAAATAAAAACTTGCTGGGACTTTCATGAATGTATATCATTAAGTTTTAAATAATCAGTCTCCTCTCAATAGTTCTTTCCAGTAATTTTGATTATTATGGCAATTTTAATCCATTAGAATTTTATTTCTAACTGACAATAATCTTTTTAATATAAATTGAATATAAAGAATAAGTGCTATGTCCTTAAACTGGTAAATTTATCTTTAACAAAGAAATTAGATAGAAAAAAATATATTCTTCAGTTTGCAAGTCAACACTCTTTCTAATTGTAACAATCTTTGTATTTACAGCTGCATCCCAGCCCCTGCAATACCTAGAAATAAATCTAGAATACATACCAAAGTATATAAATAATACATGAAAAGTATATAAAAGCATTAAAAATATTACTTGCTGCATCTATTTCTCATCAATAGTTTGGTTTGATATTAAATAATGAGAATTTATATATAAAAAAGACTAAGATAAAGTGCTCTTTCCAAACATAAAGTATCACTGTCATTCCAAGTTCATCCCAGCCACTCTAATGCACCCCTTGATGCATAGATATTGCAATAGGCCATATACAATGCAAAATTCAGATACAGAACATACCTTTAACTTCTAATTCAACACTCACCTTCCAATATTAACTTCAAGTATAACAAAAATTTAATGCTTTCAAGTGACCCTTGCCTGATCATTGGCAGTGCAATTGTGCTGCCTAAGTAAAGAACAATGTTGGCGCAATGTATTATTTCTTTAGACCAGGGCACTTTATGTAAAAGGAGTTGTTGTAGAAACTTCAAAAAGGGCTCATTCAATTTAAAATTGGAGTGGCTTGTACCCTTTTTAATAGTCGAAAGTGATTAGAAGGCAACTAACACCCCTTCTACGCCCACCACTTCCCCAAACACATCCAGTCAAAATTTTGAGATAGCCATTTTTTTTAGCATAGCTGATTTCCAGATAGAAATTATTATTTTTTGGAGGACGCTCCCACACAACCCTCAGGGCAAGGGTTTTTAAGTTATGCCCTGGGGGCATATAAGAACAATGTTGGCACAATGTATTATTTATCGTTTTTTTCCTTTAGACCAGGGCACTTTGTATTGAAGAAGTTGTCATAGAAACTTTGAAAAAGGTTCATTTATTTGGAAATTGGAGTAGCTTGTGCCCTTTTTAAAAGTCAAAGTGATTGGAAGGCAACTAACAACCCTTCCATGCCCACCGTTTCCTGAAACCCATCCAATCAAAATTTTGAGACAGCCATTTTGTTCAACATAGTTGAAAGTTCTGGAAATTAGGTCTTTGAGGATGACAACCCCCCCCCCCCAGAGCCCTCAGGGCAAGGGTGGTAAGCTATGCCGTGGGGGCATAAAAGTTTTTTTTTTATAGAAAGTGTTGCCGTAGAAACTTGAAAAAGGGCTCATTTGATTGGACATTGAAATGGCTAGTGCCCTTTTTAATAGTTGGAAGTGATTGGAAGGCAACTAACACCCCTTCCACGCCCATCATTTCTCCAAACACATCCAATCAAAATTTTGAGATAGACATGTTGTTCCATGCAGTTGAAACTTCTGGAAATTATACCTTTGAGTAGTACACTCTCCCCACAGTCTTCAGGGCTAGGGTTATAAGTTATACCCTGGGGGCGTATAAGGTTTTTATTGAAATCTTTGTTGTAGAAACTTGAAACAGGGCTCATTTGATTAGAAATTCAAAGGGCTAATGCCCTTTTTAATAGTCAAGTGATTTGAGGGCAACTAACCTCTCATGCTCACCTTATCCCCAAACACATCCAATCAAAACTTTTTAGATAGCCATTTTATTCAACATAGTTGAAAGTTTTGGAAATTAGGTCTTTAAGGATGACACCCCCCCCCCACAGCCCGCAGGGCTCGGGTTGTAATTTATGCCCTGGGGGCATATAAGGTTTTAACAGAAAGCAATTTTGTAGAAACTTCAAAAAGTGCTCATTCAATTGGAAATTGCAAGGGCTAGTGCCCTTTTCAATAGTTGAAAGTGATTCAAGTGCAACTAATCCCCCTCTCACACCCACCATTTCCCCAAACACATCCAATCTAAATTTTGAGATATCCATTTTGTTCAACATACTTGAAAGTTCAGGAAATTAGGTCTTTTATGATGACAACCCCCTCAGAGCCCTCAGGGCAAGGGTTGTAAGTTATGTCCTAGGGGCATATAAGGAATTTTATTGAAAGCATTGTTGTAGAAACTTCAAAAGGGCTCATTTGATTGGAAATTGAAAGGGCTACTGGCTTTTTTAATAGTTGAAAGTGATTGAAGAGCACCTAACGCCCCTCTCATGCCCACCATTTCCCCACACACATCCAATCAAAATTTTGAGATAGTCATTTTTTCTCCAGGATACAAATAGCAGGTCAAACTATAAAGTATAAAAAAAACAAAAAGATTTAAAGTATTATTTTCTTTTTCCCTGAAAAGACTATGTCAATATTAAAAAAAACTTATTCCACAAAATAAGTTTTTCAAAGAAAAGTTAAGAACTCCATTAAACCAAAAATGAGCAAAAATAAAATCGAATAATCTACCAGGCGTGAAACTACCAAAAAGCAGCATTGATAAATAAATGAAACCCAAAACAAACAGAAATTAACATAAATTGGGCTCAAAACCCCTATCCTTCCCAAGGCCAGAACATAATTTCAACTTTACTGAAAATATATAGATGTTTTTACTTTTATAACTTTAATAAATCAAATAATATTAACATTTTGATTACTAAATATCAGTATATGTATATAAAACTGACAGGCACATTCATTTGCATTTTTTTCAGTAAAGTGCAAATTGTGTTCTGGCCTTGGGAAGGCATAGGGGTTTTGAGTCCAATTTATTTTAATTTGTGCTTGTTTTGAGTTTGACTTGGTTATTTATTGTAATTTCTGTCTGTTTTGGGTTTCATTTATTCATCAATGCTGATTTATGGTAGTTTGACCCCCCCCCCCTGTAATACCAGAAAAAATCCTCCCCTGAAAACATCTACGTATATACTTACCAATAACCAACACTATATATAAACAATGGGCAAAGTTTATAGCTTGCAAGCCTTCTTCTGGGGACTGTGGGGGATTAAGTTGTCCTCAAAGACATAGTTATTAGATGTATTGACTATGTTGAGCAAAGTGGCTATCTCAAAATCTTGATCTGGTGACTTTGGGAAGAAAATTATTGTGGGGGGCCAAGTTGCCCTCCAATTTTTTTGGTCACTTAAAAAGGGCACTAGAACTTTTAATTTCTGTTCAAATTAATTAATAAGAGCCCTCTCACAAAATTGAAGGACCACTCAGATATTATGACCCCTAAAAAAAAAAAAAAAAAAAAAAAAAAAAAAAAAAAAATCTATCTCTGATCTTTCTTCTGGCATAAGATAGCCAACAAAATTCTACATTTGTGCAGATAGGAGCTTGAAACCTTGGTAAAGTTCTACCAAATCATATCACTAAGTTAGGACTAAAGTGAATACACCATTTGATGCCTTTTTTTTATGCTGATTACAAATATGAGGGCAATTCAGAAACTAACCTCCGATTGGTCACAGTGTGTGTAGTGGGGGGAGTAGCATGCCATCTGTGCATTCACGCGCTCAGCAGGTCAGTCGGCATCAAGCTGTAGTCGAGGGAACATCGTACCTGCGCTAGTTTAGTTATTGTGGTAGTTTGAAATGTGTGCTGCAATAGAAAATCCCGCCAAATGTGAAGTGCATGCTGTTATAAGGTTTTTTACAGCCAAAGGATACTCTGCAGCAGCTATTCATCGTGAGCTTTGTGCCATGTACGGACCAAAAGTTATGAGTGAAGGAGTTGTCCGTGAATGGGTACATTTATTTAAAAGTGGATGAGAAAACGTTCATGATGAAGAGAGGAGTGGTAGACCATCCTTGGTGACTGACAAACTCGTTCAGACAGTTGATGAAAAGTTCGTGAAAATTGACGTTTCACAATGGCGGAGTTGTCTACTGATTTTCCACAGATTTCTAAGACTCTTTTGTACAAGATAGTGACAGCAAAATTGGGTTACTGTAAGTTCTGGGCATGATGGGTGCCCAAAATTCTTACCAACCACCACAAAACTCAAAGAATGGCCTCTGCATTAGACTTTCTGTCACATTATGAGGAAGGAGAACCATTGTTAAACAGAATTGTGACCGGTGACAAAACCTGGATTAAGTATTTGAACCCTGAGACAAAAGAACAGTCAAAGATGTGGGCACATTCAGATTTGCCTACCAAACCAAAAAAAGCCCAGCAAGATATTTCTCCCAGAAAACTGATGGCAACAGTGTTTTGGGATGCCAAAGGGGTGTTGTTGGTTGAATTCATGGAATGTGGGACAACCATTAATCAAGACGTGTACTGTGAAACACTAAAAACAATACAACAGGCTATACAGAACAAAAGCCATGGTATGCTGACTTCTGGTATCGTTTTTTTCCACGATAACGCCTGTCCTCACTCTGCTCGCAGAACAACAGCCCTTCTCGAGTCCTTCAAGTGGGACATTTTCAACCATCCACCTTACAGCCCAGATCTGGCGCCAAGCAATTATCACCTCTTCATGCATATGAAGAAATGGCTTGGGTCCAGCAGTTTGATGACAACAAAGAGCTCAAAGATGCAGTCACAGGCTGGCTCAAGGCACAAGCAGGTGATTTTTATGCAGAAGCAATTTCAAAGCTTGTGAAGAGATACAATAAGTGCCTCAATCGTTATGGAGACTATGTCAAAAAATAGTGCAAAGATGTAGTTGTAAGATGTATATATTAAAATATTTTTACTTAACTAGGTGTATTTTTTTCAATCAACCAGAGGTTATTTTCTGAATTGCCCTCGTATAATGATCATTTCTATCGGAAATGAATTTCAGCCCCCCCCCCCCCAATATATGCCAAATCAGGATTAGGTTAGGTAAATATAGGGGGGGTTATATATAGGGGGATAAAAATGATTAATATATTTGTAATCAGCATAAAAAAAGGTATCAAATGGTGTATTCACTTTATTCCTAACTCAATAATATGATTTGGTAGAACTTTACCAAACCCTTTATAGTAGGGTTATCTGATATGCTGAATCTGATGGTATGATTTTCATTAAGATTCTATGACTTTTAGGGGGTTTTGCCCCTTTTTTCCAAAATAGAGTAAATTTTCTCAGACTTGAAACCTTTGATGGGTTGGACTAAGCTTGATGAAACTTATATATTTAAAATCAGCACAAAAATCCAATTCTTTTAATGTATCTATTTGTATAAAAATTCTGTTTTTTAGAGTTTTAGTTAGGCCTACTATTGAGCCAGGCTGTTGTTTACTTAGTTTGTTTCTACAAACTGTTTGATTCACTATCTGCTTTGCTGTGAAAACCAGAAATAATATTAGGCCACCTGTAATTCAATACTGTGATTACTGTTATTCACATACTGACCATATTTTGGTACCTTTATGATATACCCCCAGTAGCTAAAGAGGTGAAGTTAGGTTAATTGTAATAAAACATACTTAAGTATAATAAAAATATAATGCAAATTTTTACCAAATCATATTGACTTACAAATAAAGTAAATATACCACTTGATGCCTTTTTTTATGCTGTTTCTAAATATAATAATCATTTTTGTTGGAAATCAATTTTACCCCCACCCATATTTATACCAATTCAGGGTATATATTTGCACATTAGGGGGATGGGGGTAAAGTTTAAACTTACCTCCCATTTACATCAGAAATAAAATTTGGTAAATATATACCAAATCATATTATTAAGTTAGGAATAAAGTGAATACACCATTTGATGCCTTTTCGGTCAATATCTACCAAATCATATTATTGAGTTAGGAATAAAGTGAATACACCATTTGATGCCGTTCTTTATGCTGATTACAAATATAATAAGCATTTCTATCGGAAATGAATTTCAGCCCCCCCCCCTATATGGGCTATACCTAACCTAACCGTGATGTGGTATATTTAGGGGGGGGGGGGGGCTGAAATTAATTTCCGATAGAAATGCTTATTATATTTATAATCAGGATAAAAAAAAGGCATTGAATGGTGTCCTAACTCAATAATATGATTTAGTATATATTGACTGCCTTTTTTTATGCTGATTACAAATATAATAAGTATTTCTATCGGAAATGAATTTCAGCCCCTCCCCCTATATAGGCTATACCTAACCAAACCCTGAATTGGCCTGGATAGGGGGGGGGCTGAAATTCATTTCTGATAGAAATGCTTATTATATTTGTAATCAGCATAAAAAATGGGCATCAAATGGTGTATTCACTTTAGTCCTAACTCAATAATATGATTTGGTAGATATTGACCTAAAATTTACCCCAACCCCCTAATGTGCAAATATATACCCTGAATTGGCATAAATAGGGATGGGGGTAAAATTCACTTCCAACAAAAATGATTATTATATTTGGAAAGAAAATAAAAAAGGCATTGAGAGGTATGTTTACTTTATTTGTAAGTCAATAATATGATTTGGTAAAAATTTACCAAATATAATCTACTTAGGAAACAAATTTGGGCAATATGTTTGCACCTTAGGGAGGATAGTGTTTAAGTACAATGGGTCTGCATGCAATATGTGCTAGGTATATTTTTTCAGAATATTATAAAGTAAGAATTGTTTTGAAACTTCATGCCCCCTCCCCCCCCCCTAATGAACAAATATAGCCTATAGCCAAAATTATATATTTCCCATCTATTTTCTCAATTCTCTTGTCTTTTCCCATGCTAAGTTGAAAGAAGCTGGCAAAAGAAACTGGTTTACAGTGTGTCAGCATGAGCAACTTGAGCTGTAGGTGTATGTCATACAAATTCTTCTATAATCCATGATTGAACCTTTTTTAAAATATGTACGTTATAAAAGCGAAACCTTGCAAATTAGCAGTATACTTCAACTTAAAATATATAATGCCTCATAAAATGGGTAACTATCAAACGATTGTAGGGATAATTCGAGATACAAAATTTAGTCTACATACCAAGCTTTCTGTGATAAAACTAATGAAAAGTAATGAATATGGTGGTGATTTATCTAGTTTCTGTTCTAATTAGTGCCATCTAATTTCCTGTAAAAGAAAGGTAGCAACAAATAATCGTCAACGTATAAAATGAATATTAGAGCTTGTCTTAAAGTTCCACGTTCTAGTTTTATCCTAAATAAGCTGTTGACCTTCTCATTGGGTTTTTTATTTGGTCTAAAAAAGTTTTTGAAGAAACTGAAAAATTAAGATTCAGTCAAAACGTAAGGTTGTGCAACCAAACATACAAAAAATATTAATGTGAATTAATAAATAAATATTAAAACGAGAGAAACTTAAATTGAATATGCAAATCAAGCTTGAAACGAACAAAAATCACCACAAACAAGAGTTTGGGTATGACCTCCTTCTCTCACTATAAAAGTCTAAAACCTACTGCGTCATTGGCGCTTTACTGAAAACCAATTTTATGACAAATGTTTTCTTATGTACTTAATATTGAAAATAAACATTAAAATTATAGTAAAATTTTGAACTAGCTCTTTTTAAAGTTGTTAAAGACGAATATAGTTTCCCTACAGACAAGTGTTTGGATACTGCCTCCTTTCCTAACTGTAAATAAAAACCAAAAGCCTACTGCGTCATTGGCGCTTAACTGAAAACTGATTATATTAAAAATATTTTCTTTTCCAGTTCTTAAAGTATTGAAAATAAAAATACAATTACAGTGAAATAAATACTTGAACTGATGGATCTTTCAACGATTAATTTCATTATTCATCAAATATTCAATTTGATGTTGTTTATACTTTCCAATACTGTTCAAGACGCATATAGTTTTCAGTAAAGCTCCAATATCGCAGTAGGTTTTAGACTTTTACAGTGAGAAAAGGAGGTCACACCCAAACTCTTGTTTGTGGTGATTTTTGTTCGATTTAAGCTTGATTTGCATATTCAATTTAAGTATCACTCGTTTTAATATTTATTTATTAATTTACATTAATATCCATTGTATGTTTGTTTGTATTGATTGTTTATTTAATTTCTGTTCGTTTTAAGCTTCATTTATACTTCAACAGGAAAATATTTTTTTTCATTTTAAGCTTGATATTCATATTCAATCTAAGCATTACTCGCTTTAAGATCTGTCTATTCATTTATATTATTACTTGTTGTATGTTTTTGCTATGATTGCTTATTTAATTTCTGTTCGTTTTAGGTTTAATTTATTCTTTAATAGTAATTTCTGGTCGTTTTGAGTTTGAATTTTAAAAGGTATTTGGATCTGCTGAGCTTAAGCTTAAAATGACCTTTACTTTTCTTTGAAAGACTTATTTTTGGATTATTTTTGTAAATTTATTTTTGTTCGTTTTTGATTGAAAAACAATTCATGCTTTTAATAACACTTTAATATGAATTCAAGCTTTAAAAAAATCAAATATTCGTCAGAATATTAAAAGTGGTATCAAAGTAACAATATCACTATGAAAATACAGGTTTCTGTTAACCGCGGAATCCTTTTGGATTAATGTTTGAGGTATTTTTAACAAAATTGCTATCTCAAAATTTTTATCGGATGGGTTTGGGGAAAAAGGACGTGGGGGGGGACTAGATTAAGCTTCGGTCTCTTTTGACTCTTTAAAAGTGAACTAGAAATGTCTATTTTCAATCAAATGAGCCCTCTCTGAAGTTTATACGAGTATCCCTTCTATAAGACCCATGGAAAAACTAAGAGCCAGAGGTAACAATATCAAACTTCTTGTTCACCATACAGTCATCAATCAGCGTAACATTGCCAATGGTTCTCGTAAGTCTACCGATTCAACATTTATCAATGGACAAATCCTGTCAAAACTTGCTTTGGCCTTTGGGGAGAGTGCTAGTGCCGTAGGATCCTGGACTGCATTCCTCAACGATTTTAATTTTGTTGGCCCTGAAAGGTGAATGGAATTCCCTTGTACACTTTATCATTTGATAAAAAAAATCCTACAGAACTCTGCATGAATTGACTATGCAATCTCTAGATCATGATTCACAAATATTTGAAAACGGAATAACCAATTCAATGTTTTAAAAAAATCATGGCATCATTGTACTGGACCTGTCAGCCACTCAAGATATGAGTATTGTACAAACGATGAATGTACGTCTAGAGTCCATATTCGCCGACACTTTGACTAAAAGTATCACGTTAATATCACTGAGTCAATTTAAAACTTATTGGGAAATCACTCCCGATAGTAGTATTCTACTAGACCTCGCACCACGAACACAAATCAAATACTCAGAGTATTTAGTATGGATCCAAATATGTCCAAATACAAATACTATTGTATACAATCGGAGTTCCTTGAAAAAATTCCAAGTGTTAATAATATCATTATCATTGTTAATAGCAGTCAATCGAGCGTAAAGACTGGTCATTGGCTTTGCATCTTTCAAATAGCGAAGAATATAGTTTTTTTTATCCTCTTGGCCTATGATATACATTCTACAACCCACAAACCAACAACTTTATTTAAAGCAGTGGGAAAACTATTATTCAAAACCAGAAGAGAGTGCAGGATTTAACGACTAAAAGCTGTGGCTTTCATGAACTACAATATTTCGTTTTCAGATGTCGTGGCTATACTTACACCCAGTTTCTCAACATTTTCGTTGACAATCCTCGTCTGAGTTACTTCTTTATGTAAAATATACTTTCATACCAGTATAATATTGATTTCAATGCCCTATGAATAAAATGTTCAAAAAATGTCTGTAAATTTGTTTTTTATTAAAAAAGTATACATAAATAAAAAATGACATTTTTCTCCTCTTTAGATTTCTTCTTCTACGTATTATGATTCTACGTATTTATATGAACTCACTGTATATTGATCTTGATGTTCTGTAAAGTCAGTGTTAAATTCTACGGTACAATGTAACTTCACTTCTATTGTATCTCTTTGTATAGTCAATGATACTATTTTCATTCATATTGTAAATTCACCTGTTTCAATTTGCCTGTTTGAAGCAATATCACACATAGTGTTTTCAAATGGTGAATCACACTCTGTTACAACCAAATAAAAATCAGAAGGCTTATAATCATTGTAGCCATTTTCTTCACAAGGATGATATAGAAACTATATTCTTTTGTTATTCCAACAGTTGAATCGTAGAACTGATTCTTCCTCCCAAAACAATTTAAAACCGCGAATATACCAGGCTCTTAGAAATAAACTAAAATCTCATTTAGGGTTCTTTCCAATCATACCGGGATAGGTATTCTCCCACTGACTACATTTATCATAGTGAAAATTGGAGCACAGGTGTCCTCTAGAATGAAAGTCACATATCTCTTCAAGACAGGAATTACAAGCCTTTAATTTGTACTGCATATTCTCTATACAATTTACATGGGTTGCACAGAGAGAGAGGGAAAGAGAGAGAGAGAGAGAAAGAGATATATATATATATATATATATATATATATATATATATATATATATATATATATATATATATATATATATATATATATATATATATATACGCCCGCTACACAACCGCTAGGTAGGCACAGAAAGAGAGAGAGAGAGAGAGAGAGAGAGAGAGGGAGAGAGAGTGAGAGAGATGAGTAATCGAATGATATCTTAAAATCGATTTGAAGAGGATCTTCTAAATTCTCGATTTATTATTCTCATGAAAAAATCGTTTGGATAGGTCTTAAATTTCAAAGGCAGTGTTTAATAGCAAATCACAATACTATTTTGTTTTGTTTCGATTAATATGTTAATAAATTGTGTAAATGTGTTTGGACCACGACATAAAAGTTTCATAAAATAGCCTAAAGATGGAAAATCATTTCTCATTACGACGTTAAGTTTTCTTTGAGAACACATTTTCCTTTGAATAGATAACTACAGAAAATCGTCATCTAGAATCAAACATTTTTCCATAAGCACAATATTCCGTATAATTTTCTGTTTCTCAAATCCATCCATTTTTTCAATCCTAGCACTCTCACAATTGACTTCAGATTAACTAGGATTCTTTCTACTTCAAGAATATTCAGTACCCTAGTATAAAATATCTAACATTTTCGATTTAGAAACATTTTTATTATATATAATGACGAAAATAGTAATTTTTATGCTCCTCACTATATTTCGTTATTGTATTTAAAGTAGCTTGAAGTCTATTTGTATACACTATATCAAGTTTTGCTACAAAGCATAACTGCTTCTCCAATTTGATATTGCTCAATGATATCACATATCTTGCATATATATCATCCCATTCATGGTTTAGTCGAGATCTTCTTGTAATTTCTACTGCAACATTTGGTACTCTCGTCTTTGTATCATTGCTGCTACCAGCTCCACTATCAACTTCTAATAGTGTTAACATAGCACTCATTTTTGCTATAATATATTTTGTCAAATATAAGAATATAGACAAACTGTTCTCTCTCTGAATTCTATTTCCTTACTAATATGAATTACACTGAAAATACGTCCTTATATTGAATCTGGTTGCTATGGATTGGTTGCTATGGCCTCAGAGCTATGGTATCATGCAAGTACTAATGATGAATAAATTATGTGCAATCAGTGTCTATTGATACGCTCTACTTCCTCAGGCTGTAAGCTCTATATCATATACCATTTTGGTCCGAATATAACCTGTTCTGGTCGGTTTATAAGATGAATCCCCAGGTATATCCCCAAGAATGCATACAGACATACTATTATTGTGAGATATGCATTTTAAAATAAAATAGTCCAAAGAACGTATAACAATACCTCTAGGGTTGACAAAACCCCCCAGAACCTTGATGCAAGGGCTGTAAGTTATGCCCTGGGGCCTGTAAGGTTTTTACGGAATGGATTATCGGTTAAACTTCAGATGGGACTCATTTGATTTAAAGTTGGAAGTTGTAGTGGCCTTTTTAAGAGTCAAAAGTGATTTGAGAGCAACCCGCACCCCCCCCCCCCTACGCCCATCATTTCCCAAAAAGATATCGAAACAAACTTTTGAGACATCTATTCTTTCAGCATTGTTGAAAGTTTCAGTAATTATGCGTTTGGGGATGTCAACCCCCTCCCCCCAGAGGCCTCGAGGCAAGGGCTGTAAGTTAGCCAATTTGTTTATTGTTTACATATAGTATAAATCATAGGCAGCGCAATTGCACTGCCTAAGTGAAGAACGATGTCGGCACAATAAATTACTCATTTTTTGGTTTGTGTTAGACCATGGCACTTCGTATAGAAGGATTCATCATAGAAATTTAAAAAGGGCTCATTCGAATAGAAATGGAAAGGGAAAGTCCCCTTTTTCATAGTCAAAAAGTGATTAGAAAGCAAACAGTAACCCCCCCCCCAACAACCCTCCCCTACCACATCTAATTAACATTTTGAGATGGCCATTTTGTTCAGCGTAGTTGAAAGTGACGGAAATCCTGTTTTGAGGGGGACCATCCATCAGCCCTCTGGGCATGGGTTGTAAGTTATGCCCTATGGGCATATGAGGTTTTTACAGAAACACTGGTCGTATACACTTTGGAGGTGGCTCATTGGATTTGGATTGGATTGGATCAGAGGTTCTAGTGCCCTTTTTAAAAGTAACAGTGATCGGAGGGCAGCTACCTTCCTCCCCTCCGCCCCCCCTTCTACGCACACACACCTCGTATTGACCCGAAATGTATCCAATTGAAATTTTGAAATAAAAATGTTATTCAAAACAATCCAAAGAATGTTTCAAAACAAAGCAAAACGTGGGCATGGGTTGTAAGTTATGCCCTATGGGCATATGAGGTTTTTACAGAAACACTGGTCGTATACACTTTGGAGATGGCTCATTGGATTGGTAATCAGAGGTTCTTGTACCCTTTTTAAAAGTAACAATGGTCGGAGGGCAGCTACCCTCCCCCCTTCTATTCAAAACACTTTCAAAACAAGGATTTCGGGTTGAAACAAACCCCTACAGACTGGGGCAAGAGTTGTAAGTTATGTCCCGGGGGTATTTAAAGTTTTCATGCAAGGAATGGTTGTATAAACTTTAGAGGAGTCTCATTTGGTTGAAAATTAGAATTCTATTTTCCTTTTAAGAGTCAAAAGTTATGGAGGACAACTAGATCCCCCCCCCCCTGAATAACCCTTTTTTCACCAAACGCATCTGATTGAAATTATGAGATACCCATTTGGTTCAAAGTTGTCCAAGCAACATATAACAGTGCCTCTAGGGTTGGCACATCCCTCCCCCTTAGGGCAAGGCTGTAAGTAATGCCCTGGGGGCAAATTAGGTTTTTATAGAAAGGGTGGTCGTATATACTTCGGAAGGGTCTCAATGGAGAGGTAATCAGAAGTGTTAGTGCCCTTTTCAAGATTCAAAGTGATCATATGTCAGCTACCCTCACCCCTCCCCCACTTTTTAAGCATACGATGCTGTTGAGTCATGAAGGTACTTTATCTCTCAAAACTAAAACCTAAGTTTCTTTATGCATTCTAACAATAGTAATAAAATCGAATATATTTTGAGCAAAGGCGTCTAAAATGTTCATTGTCGCTAATTACTTGAGATACACTTCTTAAGTTTAGTTTACGGTTTGAAGCATTAAGGTACAATATTTCTTAAAACGTTCTAAAAATAATAATAATAAAATGGGATATATTTTAAGTAAGTGCGTCTGAAATGATCATGATGTACCTGTTACTTGAGATATATTTTTTAAGCATAGGATATTAATTGAGACATGAAGGTACATTATTTCTCAAAACTGAAACCTCTAGGAGAGGACGGAAACTAATAATTTCTATATAGAAATGGGAGAGGCAAAGCAGGTGAGAATCCATCTCCTCTCATTCCAGGTGCTTAATTTCCTGCCGAAGACGAGAAGGAGCTATGAAAGATTTGCATGTAAAACTATATATTGAGCTTGCCAGGTGTAGAGAAAGTAATGGCGTATGGTGGCATATTCGTTCCTGAAAAGTCACGTAGGTCAATATAAGATAAATGGTAAATACAGACACTAATCCTTACCCTTTTTTAACCCATTTCTGAATAAATATTATCCCTTTTTAATAAATTAAGAGTAATCTTACTCCGAAACTTTACTAAATTGATTCAGTTGATTTTTCATGAAATTATGTTCAGTGATGGACACTTTTGCATCAGCTTTTATGAAGCACCCGCCCCCCCCCCCCCCCTGGCTGGATGATGCTGCCTTATTTTCATTTTTTTGTTCTGAGATTTCTATTATATAGCATTAAAAGTGCCAATTAGACCAGTTTTGCCCCCCCCCCCGGAATTCAGCTTATAGGCGTAAATGGAAATGGGCCATTTACCTGTATTTCCTAGGTTTGAATATATCACCTACGGTTTTGGAGTCCTTACAGTTATGGGCCTCGTAGACCTAACGTTTTACAGGTAAAACAATCTAATCAATAAGGTAAACTAAATTTTTGTTGCTTATGAAAGCTGATTCATCTACTTTGAGTTTACGTTTTTCTGTGCAGAAATGTATCTCTCTCTCCCTTAAGAAAAGAGTTCTCTCTTCTTTCTAGAGAGATACCTGCTTCAAAAACTTTATTATTTCCTTAGAATTTATCCCTCCTCATAGGAAAGCCTCCTTCACCTGGAATAGGCTCCAGAAATTTAATACCTTTCACATACCGAAGCATTAACTGCTAGTGTATGCGATTCTAGCAAAGTCCTATGAATAATGCTGAATCTGAATACAATAACTTACCTTTAAAATCAGAGATTCTACATTCTTTAAGACAAACAGGAAAAGATATTGTTTTGGTTCTTGTTTATGAGACAATTTCAAAAGGGGTTTAAGAACATAATAAGTCAGACGTTACATTCACTCCTGTTAAGCCCCTTTTTCTTAGCTGGGGGGTCCATTTTACCATGCAAGAGATATTAATTTGAAGATAATGGGATCGAAAAACAATTTATGCTGAAAGTGGAAAAACATATTGAATTAAAAGTGAAAATTCACTCATCTATGGTTATAATGAAGGGAAAATTATGATGGCTGGGCCACATTTACAAATGAAGAAAGCCAAATTTTGCTTTTGGTCGTCCATCTGGAGTCAAACAAAGAGCATGTCATCACTTAATGGCTTTCGGAATAGGTGATAATGAAATATTCAAAGGAAAAAATGAATTGGGTTTGGGTTCACTTTCGTATTCAGCCGTCGGTTTATTTACCAAATTGCTTTGTCTCCATGCTTCTCATCTATAAACTTCATTTCAGTCCTAATTTTTTTCGCCTAGTAAAAATATGTCCTTAATTTGAATTTTCTTTGCATGTGACAAAAACAAATGTTTCTTCTCAAACTATATTACGTAGATACAGATCCTTTGATATAGTAAAATCTCTTATTGTAGTTGTTTTTTTTTTATATCGTATCTCTTTTGTTAAAAAATCTATGGATGAAAAGCATTAAGATATAAAAAATGTAGCCTGGTTCTTGCTAAAAGGCCTGGTTAATGAAAAATTTGACCCCCAAGCTTTCTGCTCTGATCAAGCAAATGACCTACTTGTACAGATGTATTTTGTGGAGTTGATTTGATTTAAATGTGAACTCTTCGAATTCTGAAAAATTTAACATTGCATCAACCTCTGTGACCTACAATTCAAAAGCGTAAAGCCGTCGTATGCTTTAGTACTAAAAAAATTGTCCACAAGATATCAGGGATCCTCCTGACCGTAAACAGTTTATTGACTGAATTGTTGTGCGCTCAAATCAGTGGCTAGCAAAATAGTTGAGAGTGTAAGAGCCGCTCAGCCATCTATAAGTATTTTTATGAAAGAACCAGTCTTTGTAGCCGTCGTTAAGCAAGTCCCCCAAAAGCTGTTTTAAATTGCCGCTATATGGGACACTTTTTGGTAGCTTTATTTTGAACACTTTTTTTGGACACTTTATTGGTTTTAAAAATTAAACTAGACTTTTAGTTCTGTGTATTTTTGCTTTGTCGGTCAATTTCCATTTTAGATATAAGATCCTGTTTTACCTTTGGACCTTGAATACCGAGTGGCAGAACTGATTCATCTTTTTTTTCAGGCTAATCAGTGCGCTGAATCGCACAGAATGCAGCAGTTCGACCCCTAGACCCCCCTGAGATTGCCGGTGCCAGAAAGTTGTCAACTGACTGATCCAGATGAATTTTTGTCTAGACGAGAATGTGAAAGATCTGGTTTCCCCTCTGCCAGAGAGCTATAAATCGGTCAAAGAAAATCTTCTTGGTTTTTCGTCAGTAAACGATCTACCCCCGTCTGTTTGCCTCAGTCGTCTTCAAGATGAAGATCTGAGCATTAGGGCTATCATGACAAACAGTAAGGGTCTCTGGCACAAGCAGTGTCGACTGATATGTTCATCAACCTGTCTGGCCTGAGCCAAAGCAAAATATGAGCGTGAAGTTGTTGAGGATGCTAATAGAAAAAGACTTGACTATAGCCCTTAAAAGGACAAAGTGCATCAAAAAAGCCTTTTACTACGCACAGTGGATGTTCTGCCCCCGCTGCACTTATGTGCTTTTTCTGTGACACCGATTTTGATACCGAGCCTTACCACGTAGCAACTAGTCTTGAACTTAGCAAAGTGATATTAAAACAGTCGAAAGATCTCAGAGATATCAAGCTCTTAGCAAAATGGGCAGCAGGTGATATGGTTGCCATAGAAGCGAAGTACCATAAGCGATTCTTTAATACTTTTAAGAACGGAAACGGGTCTTGGCTGTCAGTGCAATCGAAAGAGCCCGGTGAAGAAAATGTGTATCACATTGAAATGCTAGCATTTGCGAAAGTGACTAATACATTAGATGAGCTAACAGATGATTATAATTATTTCTGCCTTTCGGACCTAGTCAAACGGTACACGTGTGCACATGAACATCTTGGTCAGCATTAAGCGGGACAAGTTCATTCATCCAGGTTGAAGAAACGGATTTTGGAGTAGGTTAGCAGGTTCAGTGAGTTTCCTAAGGGAAGAGAAGTGTTTTTAGAATTTCGTGAAGATGTCGGTGAGGCACTTGAAGCTTCATCTTTAGATTTATCTCAAGACGATATGCTTGTTCTTGGAAAGGCGGCAAGAATCTTGCGCAGAGATTTGTTTCACAAGCAAGTTTTCAAGAGATCATTTAAAAAAGATTATCAAGCCAGCTCAGTGTCACCACTGTTGCTTTCTTTCAAGAGGATGCTTTTGCATGGGTCAAACTGGAAAACCCAAGCGGGTGTTTGTCAGCCAGAGCTATCCCTTGCTCAAATTATCAAAACCTTGCTTTGAAATCCCAGGTGCCGACGAAATCGCACTGGTTTACTTGGAAGCTTACCAGGCGTCCAGCAAAAGTTGCGTCAGCACAGGTAGTGCAGCATGTCTGCCCGTCTCAGGGAATCTGGCACATTCACACTCAACGATCAAGCATCAAATTGACCAATATCTGAAGATGCTTGCTTACCTGAATCCTAGCCCGACAGGTATTATTGCTTTTGATCAACCACTCTACAAAATTGTGAAACAGTTACAGTGGCTAATGCCGGATGACTACGGGGAAAAGAAAATCTTCGTAATGATGGGTAGCCTGCATATTGAGATGGCGTTTGACAGTTAAATCACAGATATCCTAAACTCAAGCAGGTGGGCCCAAGCTCTGGCTCAAGCAGGTGCGTTCACATCAGGACGTGCTAATTCTCTAGAAAAGGGATCGGGGGTCAATCGGTCTTGATACACGTATGAAGTAACACTTTTTGCACTTGAAGAGATGATGATTCGCTCGTATGTGGCTTACTGCGAGACTACCGAACTCTCTACGTTGATTGACCACGACCCTTGCTGTATTCAGCGCAAAAAAGATTCACCTCTTTTCCGATTTTGGCACCTAGTCCTGAAGCTAATCAATTTGCTGCTACTGATCGTGAAGTCTCTTCGCGATCTGCGTTTGTTTTTTTCGTTATCAAGAGATCATTTGAAAAAGATTATCAAGCCAGCTCAGGGTCACCATTGTTGCTTTCTTTCATGAGGATGCTTTCGCATGGGTCAAACAGGCAAACCCAAGCGGGTATTTGTGAGCCAGAGCTATCCCTTGCTCAACTTATAACAAGTTTTCTTTGAAATCCCAGGTGCCAACGAAATCGCAATCGTTTACTGGGAAGGTTACCAGGCGTCCAGAACAAGTTGCGTCAGTACAGGTAGTGCAGCATGTCAGCCCGTCTCAGAGGATCTGGCACATTCACACTCAATGATCAAGCATCAGATTGACAAATATATGAAGATGCTTGCTTACCTGAATCCTGGCCAGACAGGTATTATTGCTTTTGATCAGCCACTCTACAAAATTGTGAAACAGTTACAGTGGCTTATGCCGGACGACTACGGGAAAAACAAAATCTTCGTAATGATGGGTGGCCTGCATATTGAGATGGGGTTCTACAGTGTAATCGCAGATATCCTAAACTCAAGCAGATGGGCCCAAGCTTTGGCTCAAGCAGGTGTGTTCACATTAGGAAGTATTGATTCTCTAGAAAAGGGATTGGGGGTCAATCGGTCTCGATACGCGTATGAAGTAACACTTGTTGCACTTGAAGAGATGATAAATCATTCGTATATGGCTTACTGCGAGACTACCGAATTCTCTACGTTGATTGACTACGACCCTTGCTGTATCCAGCGCAAAAAAGATTCACCTCATTTTTGATTTTGGCACCTAATCCTGAAGCTAATCAATTTGCTACTGATGGTGAAGTCTCTTCGCGATCTGCGTTTGTATGTAGTGACATTGCAAGGAATGATACCATTCTTCTTCGCAACCAACCATCATAATTACGTAAGATGGCTCTCGGTTCATACATTCAATTTGCACCATCTCCAAGTGACAAATCCGTCTCTCCACAAAGAACTAAGTGACCAGAGGTTTCGTAATTTCTATTACTGGCGCTACTTTCCCCTCAGTACCTCTCGAACAGCAACACACATACACCATAAAGAATGTAAAAGGCCCTGGAGGATTCAGTGGAATTGCTCATGATCCAGGATCTTTACGGAGGCTGACGATTGTAGGTCCAGAGATTACTCGGATGGTTCAAGAATTCAACAACGATCTTCCGAAAGAAAACAAGCACCATGAAGTTTGTCCAAGTTTTCAAAAACAGTTCATATCCAATGTTCAAGTCTCTCGTCTCTGTCCTGGCAGAAAGTGGAAATCCATTCCAATCTGAAGATCCGTTTCTGATTTCTTTACAAAGCCACCAGATTGTTGACAACAACTTTCACTGCTGTTTGATGGTAACAATTCCGGAATGACTAATATTCAGAATTTTTCAAAGAAAGACTTGTCGAAAGGTCCAAGTCAATGGATGATCCTATCAAGCAAAATCGGTTGTCACTATTCAGCAGCCTGCCTCCAAAGAAAGCTTCGAAAGCTGGTATTTAAATAAAGTTGATGAAGTCTGACTTCGCGCTATTTGCCAGGCTTTATATCGGATGAGAGACTCATAGAGCTGATCTTGACGAGTTCTTCCGGCACGAAAATCACCCCTTTCCTCCGTCACTTTAAGATTTAGGAAGTCTGTGCTTTGGTTCCAAATCTGACATATTGGCCTGTATTACGGATTACCTAGAATGTTCCGAGTTGATTCGGCCGTGTCCAGAAGCAGAGATAGTAGAAAGCACCGTTTTAGTACATATGATTGTACCATGCAATGCAAAAGCCTTCGGCCAGTACGCTCGTGAAAAGCTCTGTCCCTATATCTTAGGAATCTTAGAAGATGATACAACGAGAGTAGACCTGATATTTGACGTCTACATTCCGAATAGCCTTAAGAACTGTGCTAGAGAAAAAAGTGAATCTATTTCATATGCATCCAAGGTCGAAGGAGGGACACAAATTCTCAAAGTCAGCTGGCAGAACTTCCTTCAGAATTCAAACAACAAAAAATGCTCTTCATCGTCTTAGGTCATGTTGTCTCCGCGGAGATCAGAGACAAACAGGTCATGATCACAATTGGTGATCAAGTTTTCTCCTTGAAGGAACTTTCGAGAAGATTAGAACTCAGCCCTTACAACCATGAAGAAGAAGATACGCGTATTATCCTCCACGCCTTTCCTGTGGCACGCCAAGGTATCCGTTCTATTATGGTTAAGACTGTTGATTAAGATGTCGTTGTGTTCTTCACAGTATTCTTCTCTGCACTTGACGTTGATGAGCTGGCTGTAGCATTCGGCTCTGGGAAGAGCTTTAGACACATCAGAGTCCGTGAAGTTGCTCAAGCGCTCTGCTGTGATCGATCAAAAGCTCTTCTCTTCATGCATTCATTCACCGGCTGCGACACAACATAAGCTTTCATATGGTACGGTAGGGTGAACGCTCGGAAGACATGGAAAGACTATCTAACAATAACAGCGACATTCAACGAGCTCTCGATACCTAATGCTGGGTTGACAGATAACAATTTATCGATCATCGAGAAGTTTGTTGTCCGAAAGAACGACAAAACCGGAGATAAAGATTCCGTTGATCAGCTTTGGAGGCACCTTTTCACCAAGAGGTCAACAACCATGGACAGACTTCCTCCATCCTGTGCTTGTAGAGCATACCAAACGGGCATTCCCGCAAAGCCAGATTTGGGCTAACAGGATTAAGACCCTGTTGCCTAAAATTAACCCGGCAGATTATGGGTGGAGGAAGTCTGACAATGGTTGGATACCTTATTGGACCCCAGTGCTAGAAGCTCCTCTTATTTGTCGGAAACACCTGTGCTGCTGTTGTCAAAGGTATTGCAAGAGGAGATGCACCTACCGCCAAAACCACCTAAAATGTTCGGAGTTGTGCAATTGCAGAGGGTCTTGTCTTTAATTGTTTTACCTTTTCCGCTTTCATTGTGTGCAATCTTTTGACATTATTAGTCAAGTCATAGGTTGTCCTGTTTGAGAAGATTGAACTTGTTTGTTAATCACATTGGATATATTTGAATCCGTGTTTTTAGTCAAGTTATGTGCTTTTTCCAGTTTTAGAATAGAAGATTAATCTCATTCATTAAGTACCCTTAATCTGTTTCGAGTTCAAATGATTTTATAATAAAAGAAAATCATAAATACTGGCTCTTTATGTGACACAAGAAGCTAGGTGTGTTTTACTGTAGTATCTCTGAAAGATCGAAGCTATAACGTTCACTTGTGGTAGTCTCGAGGCTCAAAGGCCCAACTGGTTAACTTGAAACAGAGAATATAGAAACTTTGGTTATTTCGTTTCTTTTTACAACATGGCACAGATATCTTCCGACTCTTGTCATTATGCAAATTCAGATAACGAACTGACGCCGACTTATTGTCTGTACCGTTACGTGACTCAGCGTCTCCAGCCATTCTGCTGCAGAAAGAAGAAATGGAATATGGTGGTCGGGTTCAATGCTACCATAGCGGCAATTTAAACACCTTTTGATATTTCCAGTCCTTACTTCAGTTTTCCGGCGCCCTCATGGGCATACCTGAGAAAATGGTCGTCTTGTCTAGAGAAGAAAGTCCCAAATAGATTATTTACTCGTTCAGTGCATCCTACATACTAGGCAAATAAAAAAAAAAATCAGAACTCGACATTTTGTTTTGCACCCAGGTGCCCCTTTTTGGACTTATGTAAAAAAAACAGTGACGGATTTGGATTCAGCAAAAAAAAATTATATCGCATAGACTTTTCGGTACAAACAAAACGAACTAAAAAAAAATATTTTAAATGAAAAAAAAAATGTTCGGGGCTATCTGATTACTTTTTTGGCGCCTTAGCACCCCCATTTTTTAACCTAGAGAAAAAGTGATGACATTTTCGGTTCAATAAAAATATTTTCTGTCGGGCAGACGTATTGTTGCTAACATTAGCACTTACGTAAGCATTTTATACATTTTATGACCTTATTCTCTGCCTCCCCGCGCCCCCAGGGTTTCATCAGAGGAGAAAAATGGTTACTCTGCACAGAAATTGGATTCTCAAAATGACTGGCTCTCTTTGCACCATCTTATGCAATGAACCCTACATGTTAGACCAGTTAAAATCCACTTTTGGCTCTTTCTGCTTTCGCTTTTGACACAATAGTGCCCATATTATTGCACCTACACAAAAACAAATATAATATGCAGAATTAGCAGAGATTTGCAAAACTAGTAGACCCCTCTTTGACTTACTCACCGCTAAACTGAAGAAAGACGCTATAAAAGCCCACGTTTAATGCCTAAAGCGCGCAAAGTCGTTCTTTGTCAGAGTGGCACTGGTTTCCATTGGATTTTCCATAGTTCAAAGCCTATTCCTGGAAATGTTCATGCTTTCTTCACCAAATGCACAATCTTTATGCTAAGCTGCCCTACTATAGAGATAAATTCACTTGCTATGCATCTCCTGCAAAGCAAAAGAGAGCTGGTGGTAGACCGTTGGGCCGTCTTGTGACTTGCGTGAATTCTAATTTACGTTCGCTGCTTGTAGAATCCTGTGATTACTTTCTTGCTATTAAAGTTGATAATATGTTTATCTATAATATTTATCTGCCAACTGATTACCAAATTTATACGTCTTAACGCCGTTCTGTTCTTGCCACTGAAAGTTTATGTAGATGTAATTCAAGCATAATTTCTAGTAATTCTGCTCGTTTAATTGTTGGAGATTTTTAACTCTAATCTAACGGCTCCATTTGCCCACTATTCTCTCACTGGTGAAATATTCGATAATCATTGTTGTTGTTGTATGTTGTTGCTAAAGACCCAGATTTCACATACATTCACAATTTCTCGTCCACATCCAACAGAGACCATGTTATGCTTCTCCTACTTAGATGTGTCTCTTCCGAAGATTCTTTGTGATTATATAATATCTGATCACCTGCCTTTATCGTTTTCTTTCGTATTAAATCAAGCTTCTCAGATACCCATTAGTCACCCAAAAATACCTAATCCATCGTATATGCGTAAATAGGCATTAATCAATCCGGAACTGCATTGGGGTAGTGTTTCTACAATCCTTTCTAAGATTAAGGTACCATTTGCCCTGCTAATCAAGCACTCACAGCTGCCCACTGAGGAAAAAACGCATTTTTCCTTGATATTTATTATGCAGAGATAACTTTACAATGTGCAGAATATTGTGCTGTTCCATTGAAGCGTATCCATCCAGGAACAGCTCCCAAACGGCGTGAAAATCCATTTCACGCCGTCTTTCCCAATCTTGTGATTCAGCAAAGTTTTGGTTACATCTATGGATTGAATACGACCGACCACAATCCGATGGGACCTTGGACACCGAATGGTAGAACTGATTCATCTTTTTTTCAGGCTGATCAGTGTGCTGAATCGCTCTGAATACGGCAGTCCGACGCCGAGACCCCCCTATGATTGCCGGTGCCAGAAAGTTGTCAGCTGACTGGTCCAGATCTATTTTTTTCTGTACGAGAATGTGAAAGATCTGGTTTCCCCTCTGCCAGAGAGCTACAAATCAGTCAAAGAGAATCTTCTTGGTTTTTCGTCAGTAAACGCTCTACCCCCGTCTGTTTGCCTCAGTCGTCTTCAAGATGGAGATCTGAGAATTAGTGCTATCATGACAAGCAGTAAGGGTCTCTGGCACAAGCAGTGTCAACTGATATGTTCATCATCCAGTCTGGCCTGAGCCAAAGCAAAATATGAGCGTGAAGTTGCTGATGATGCTAATAGAAGAAGACTTGACTATAGCCCGTCAAAGGACAAAGTACATCAAAAAAGCCTTTTACTAGGCACAGTGGATGTTCTGCCCCCGCTGCGCTTATGTGCTTTTTCTGTGATACCGATTTTGATATCGAGCCTTACCGCGAAGCAACTAGTCTTGAACTTAGCAAAGTGATATTACAACAGTCTAAAGATTTCAGAGATACCAAGCTCTTAGCAAAATTGGCAGCAGGTGATATGGTTGCCAAATAAGCGAAGTACCATAAGCGATGCTTTAATGCTTTTAAGAACGGAAACGGGTTTTGGCTGTCAGTGCAATCGAAAGAGCCTGGTGAAGAAAATGTGTATCGCATTGAAATGCTAGCATTTACGAAAGTGACTAAGACATTAGATGAGCTAACAGATGATTATATTTATTTCCACCTTTCGGACCTAGTCAAACAGTACACGTGTGCACATGAACATCTTGGTCAGCATTAAGCGGGACGAGTTTATTCATCCAGGCTGAAGAAACGGATTTTGGAGTCGGTTAGCAGGTACAGTGAGTTTTCCAAGAGAAGAGAAGTGTTTTTAGAATTCCGTGAAGATGTCGGTGAGGCACTTGAAGGTTCATCTTTAGCTTTGTCCCAAGACGATATGCTTGTTCTTGGAAAGGCGGCAAGAATCTTTCGCAGAGATTTGTTTCAGAAGCAAGTATTCAAGAGATCATTTGAAAAAGATTATCTAGCCAGCTCAGGGTCACCATTGTTGCTTTATTTCATGAGGATGCTTTCGCATGGGTCAAACAGGCAAACCCAAGCGGGTATTTGTCAGCCAGAGCTATCCCTTGCTCAACTTATAACAAGTTTTCTTTGAAATCCCAGGGGCCGACGAAATAGCAACGGTTTACTGGGAAGCTTACCAGGCGTCCAGAACAAGTTGCGTCAGCACAGGTAGTGCAGCATGTCAGCCCGTCTTAGAGGATCTGGCACATTCACACTCAATGATCAAGCATCAGATTGACCAATATCTGAAAATGCTTGCTTACCTGAATTCTAGCCCGACAGGCATTATTGCTTTTGATCAGCCACTCTACTAAATTGTGAAACAGTTACAGTGGCTTATTCCAGACGACTACGGGAAAAGTAAAATCTTCGTAATGATGGGTGGCCTGCATATTGAGATGGGATTTGACAGTGTAATCGCAGATATCCTAAACTCAAGCACATGGGCCCAAGCTTTGGCTCAAGCAGGTGTGTTCACATTAGGACGTGCTGATTCTCTAGAAAAGGGATTGGGGGTCAATCGGTCTCGATACGCGTATGAAGTAACACTTGTTGCACTTGAAGAGATGATGAATCACTCGTATATGCCTTACTGTGAGACTACCAAACTCTCTACGTTGATTGACTACGACCCTCGCTGTATCCAGCGCAAAATAAATTCACCTCTTTTTCGATTTTGGCACCTAGTCCTGAAGCTAATCAATTTGCTGCTACTGATGGTGATGTCTCTTCGCGATCTGCGTTTGTATGTAGTGACATTGCAAGGAATGATACCATTCTTCTTCGCAACCAACCATCATCATTACGTAAGATGGCTCTCGGTTCATACATGCAATTTGCGCCATCTGCAAGTGACAAATGCGTCTCTCCACAAAGAACTAAGTGACCAGAGGGTTCGTAATTTCTATTACTGGCGCTACTTTCGCCTCAGTACCTCTCGACCAGCAAAACGCATACACCATAAAGAATGTAAAAGGCCCAGGAGGATTCAGTGGAATTGCTCATGATCCAAGATCTTTACGGAGGCTGACGATTGTAGGTCCAGAGATTGCTCGGATGGTTCAAGAATTCAACAACGATCTTCCGAAAGAAAACAAGCACCATGAAGCTAGTCTAAGTTTTCAAAAACAGTTCATATCCAATGTTCAAGTCTCTCGTCTCTGTCCTGGCAGAAAGGGGAAATCCATTTCAATCGGAAAGTTCGTTTCTGATTTCTTTACAAAGCCATTGGATTGTTGACAACAACTTTCACTGCTGCTTGATGGTAACATTTCTGCAATGACCAATGCACAGAATTTGTCAAAGAAAGACATGTCGAAAGGTCCAAGTCAATGGATGATCCAATCAAGCAAAATCAGTTGTCAGTATTCAACGGCCTGCAAAGAAAGCTTTGAAAGCTGGTTTTTATATAAGGCTGATGAAGTCTGACTTTGCGCTATTTGCCAGGCTTTACATCGGGTGTGAGGCTCATAGAGCTGATCTTGACGAGTTCTTCCGGCACGAAAATCACCCCTTTCTTCCGTCACTTTCAGATTTAGGAAGTCTGTGCTTTGGTTCCAAATCTGACATATTGGCCTGTATTACGGATTACCTAGAATGTTCCGAGTTCATTCGACCATGTCCAGAAGAAAAGATAGTAGAAGGCACCGTTTTAGTACATATGATTGTACCATGTAATGCAAAAACCTTCGGCCAGTACGCTGGTTTAGAGCTCTATCCCTAAATCTTAGGACTCTTTGACGATGGTACTGTGAAAGTAGACCTGATATATGACGTCTACATTCCGAATAGCCTTAAGAACTGTTCTAGAGAAAAAAGTGAATCTATTTCATATGCATCCAAGGTCGAAGGTGGGACACACATTCCCAAAGGCAGCTGGCAGAACTTCCTTCCGAACTCAAACAGCAAAAAATGCTCTTCATCTTTTTAGGTCATGTCGTTTCCGCAGAGATCAGAGACAAACAGGTCATGACCACAATCGGTGATCAAATTTGCTCTTCGAAGGAACTTTCGAGAAGATTAGAACTCAGCCCTTACAACCATGAAGAAGAAGACACGCGTATTATCCTCCACGCGTCAGTTGTCCTGCTGTCCTGCTAAAATACCGTTTGTCCTGCTAATCAAGCACTCACAGCGGCCCACTAAGGAAAAACGCATTTTCCTTGATATTTATTACGCAGAGATCGCTTTACAATGTGCAGAATATTGTCCTGTTCCATTGAAGTGTCGCCATCTAGGAACAGTTCCCAAGTGGTGTGAAAATCAAAGTCTCTCCCAATCTGGTGATTCAGTAAAGTTTTGGCTACATCTATGGATTGAATGCGACCGGCCACAATCCGGTCCTGTTAATTCCATCCGCATCACAACAAAGGAAAAGTTGGCCAAGGAGCTTTAAAACTACCACAAGAAAATAACAGAACTGTCAGCACAAAAACTCACAAATAACCCTCATTTCCTTTGGTCGACACTCCGTCCAAATATCCCTAAAACCTCCCTTTCTGTTGCTGATGTTCCTCTATCTGAGTGGTATTCTTTCTATGAGGCCAAATTCTCTCCACCAGACCCCCAACTTGAACACAAATATGCTGAAGAGCTTGATCAATTTTTGTATGCATTCTATTACTCTGATTTACTGTGTCTTTAATGTCTGCGGCTGATGCTATTATGAGCCTTTAGCCATAGATGTCACAATGCACAGATGGACTTCACGCTTTACGTATCAAAAATGGTGGTCCTTTGCTTTTAGAACATCTGACGTTACTGCTGTCGATGGTTTTTACACAAGGCATGGTTTCATCAACATTCTGCGTGGGAGATCTCTCTCCTATTCCAAAAATGAGAAAAACCTCAAATCAATGCTCATCTTTCAGGCCTGTAACTGTTTCAAAAGTTTTTGCAAGTTTTATGAACTACTGTTTATAAAAGAGCTCGAAGAAAAGTTTTACACACCTCCACATCAATTTGGCTTTCAACGTGGTTTTTAATATGCAAACGCCCTTACAGTCATTGCTAATGCTCTTTTTGATGCTTCTTGTACAGGTAGTTCACTCGCCTTGGCAAATCATGATGTTTGCCACGCCTTTGATTCCCTGATCCATCCCCTTATGCTTTTAAGGGCTGTTAATAGAAGGAGAAATCTGGCTATCATTAGACCTTAAAGGGATATGTATGCTTAAGTGCGTGTCGGTCTTAAAGTCCCTGATAAGCAAAATGAAATGGCAAGGCCACTGGATAGCATTATACCAGTTAAAAGAGGAGCCAGGTAAGGTGCAATTTCCTCACCTTGTTATTTCAATAATTATGTCCTCGAAGCTCAAGACCAGTGTCAGATGTCTTGCTTTCTCTCTGGCCTCAATATCTCCTTAGTCACTTATGCTTAATACATTTTTAACATTAGCCATACTTTGGACGAAATTTCTGAAACTTGCCAAAACCTGCAAGCAGAATATTTAAAGTATGGTCTTAAATTTAATGCTGCAAAGTCCGACATAGTGGTTTTTAACTGGAAAGGCTCACTTACTCAGGAACTTGGTATTTGGAAATTCAAAGATCTGCCCGTCTGACCCAATTGTTTGACCTCTGGTACTTGGGAATTCAAAGATCTGCCTGTCTGACCAAATCGTTTATTTTAGTATTCTCATTAGAAATAACATTTCTCATACTCGTGATCTCTTGACAGAAGTCATCAAATGCCATACATCAGCTTCCTATGCTTCCATAGCCTCTGCTAAGCTTCATTTCAATCGCCGTTATCTCGCAATGCTGTACAACCCTGTTGCTCTCCCAAACGTCCTCTACAATGAACTCTTCAGGAAGATTCTTACAAATGTTGAAAAATTGAAAATCCGCTCCACTTTTTCTGTTTTGCAAAATACCTACTAAGATATCCAACTTGGACACACAATTCCAAACTCATCAACGATCTTCACATAGCAGATCCTACTATAGCTGTTGCTAAACTTATGGAGAAATGCAACCCCAAGATTTTAAGACATGCTCGGAGCCAAATTCTACAACCATAGTTACTTTTTCATAGTTGTATAGGGATATTTTGCTTTTGTACTTCTTTGTAGTGTTCTGTCATTTTCTTTTTGTACAAAGACGGCTTTTCAATAAATAATAATAATAAGCAACTTTATAAGAAATTTAAAATAAATTTTCTTGTGAAATATTATCGCATTTAATCAGCAGTTGTACCGAACCAATCCTGCTCAATTCATCTTCAGGGCTATACTGTGGTGTTTCTCCTCCCCATAGTATAGTGCAGAGGGTTTGATATCATTCTATTATCCCTTCTTGTTTTAATTTTGTTTTTGTTTAAAGCTTTTTCCAATAGGCAATGATTAGAAGTCCTCCAAAAAAAAGTTCCCCCAGATCCCACCTCAAATGCCAGTGAAAGTGATACCCATCTTGACTGGTCAAGCACACTATCTCAAATTTCAAATGATAGCTCCAATTCTGAGAATAGGACAATGATAACTGTAGGGGCTAATGTAACCATAAATGATGATAATGGGTTTCAAGAGGTTCTCTCTAGAAGCTTTAAAAAAAGAAAAAACATATTCAAAACCAAAAGAATGTCCCCTGCCCCTACTGAAGATCCTCCCTCCCAGAACTTAGAAAATTACCTAAAAATTATTCCTAACATTCCTTTTGAAATAAAAAAGATTACTGAAATAAGAGTTGCAATTTTTAAGTTGCTAAAATCAATGTTCTCTCTTAATATTAACCGTGATGGATCTCTGCTTATAGCAGTCGAAGATCAGAAATCAGCAGACACAATAATTAACCTAAATCCCTTCTGAATACCCCAATTATTGCATCTAATTGGAACCCAAAACAATCACCAACAAAAATAGTAGTTTATAATGTTCCCCCAGAGATATCCATTCAGGAGTTAAAAGAAGGGCTCTCAGATAGGGCTGGCAACATAATCCCAGTTAATGATGATACCCAACTTGGAAAATCAAACTCTAATGGTGTAAAAACTAGTAGACCCGTCTTATTCACACTGAAGGAAAAAATCAGTATCCCAGAAAAGTTCTTCCTATTTAAGAAAATCATACCACACAAGGAATACATACTTAAGCTTATCCAGTATCAGAAGTGTCACAAACTGGGACACACAACGAACAAATGCAATGAAATTCTCCTATAGTGTAGTAATTGTAAAGCATACCATCCTAAAGAGTTGACAACTTGCAACAACACTCAGCCTACATGTATAAATTGCAAAGGCCCACATGAATCTACAAATAAATCACTATGCCCTGCATATAAGAAAAGAGCTCTAACACTCTACCCCTTTGCAGCAATGGAAGCAAATGCTGCCCAACAATACCAAGTAAAGCCCGTGATGAAACCACCTAAAACCCCCAATGCATCAAGTACCACATATTAAACACCATCTTCTAAGCCCCCTATCTCACATCCCTATCAGAAGTAATCACCAAGTCAACGAGCCTCCTTGTCCGGTGAGATGAGGTCAGCCTGCCCCCCCCCCTCCCAAGAAGAAACAAACCAGTAACACGACCAGGAATTAATCCCTTAACCGACAAACAGGATGCACAACCAAAAAAGCAATCCCCAAATATATGCTTATTCATTCTAAACTGTAATGCAGTTCAGGCCATGAACATAGATCAACTACAGAAAACAAAAATCATTGCAGAATTGGCAAAAATCTACATCCCTGATGATATGCTCATTCAAGCAAAAAAAGATCTTGCTTTACTATTAACAAAGCTGAATATTGATACACAGTCATATGGAAAATAAATCAACAACACAACACATATCAATACTCCAGTGGAACATAAGATCACTCACAGAAAATAAGCTAAATGAACTAATATCTTTTATGAATAATAATTCCATTAATATTGATTGCCTCCAGGAAACTCATTTAACCCAAAATCGCCAAATTAAGTCTCTGGGATATACTATCCTGAGAAAGGATAGATCATCAGAGAGAAAAGGAGGTGGAGTAGCTCTATTAGTTAAAAATAATATAAAATTCTGTGGCATCCATTTTCCAGATTTTGCTAATGATGTTGATGCAATTGATACCAGTGTTTGGCTGAATAATATAAAAACCTACATAATAAGCTTTTATAACCCTAATGGCCAAACTACAGATGCCATGGATTTCTTTAATTATATAAATAATTCTAATATGTAAAAAAATATGATTATTTGTGGAGACTTCAATGCCCACAGCCTTTTGTGGGGGAATAAACCAGCAAATAAAGCTGTTAAATTGATTGAGTATATGATTTCAAATAATAATGAATTAGCTGTTGCTACCCCTCCAAATTTGAATACTTATTTCAACCCCAAAAGTGGCAGATTCTCCACAATTGACCTAAAAATTGTGTCATTAAATATTTTGAATAAAATTTATATAAATAACATAGATAGTCTATGTACTGACCAGTTTGCTATAGTGTGTTCCCTAAATGAACCTGCTGAAACTCTACCACATACCTCCAAATATATCAACACTAAAGCAAATTGGTCTATGTTCCAAAATAAGCTAAATGGTGAAATCACAAGTTTCACCCAAAATTCATACATTTCAAACCCAACAGTTGACACACATGCTGAAGTATTGACATCTTTACTAATAAATACAGCTAATCATGCTATCCCCAGGACAACACCCAAGAAAACCTTCCCTAAACACATTCCTAAAGCCTGGTGGACAAATGAGTGGCAAAATAAATATAAAATAAAAGAGGCAGGTAGGACAGATTTCATAAAAAAAATATCACCTACTACATATTTAAAAAAATTACAAGCAGAATCTAATATAAAAAGGACTATGATAGATGTTAAGTATAATTACTGGAATAATTTTACAAATAATCTCTCCAGAGAAACACATGAGCCAATTATACATAAAGTCATAAGCCACATCTGTGGGAAAAAGATTTCCCCCAACCCACTCCTGTATGAGCTTATACATAATAATACCCATTATGACAATGATAATGAAAAAGCTAAGCTATTTGCAACTCTTTTTGTTAATAAGCTAACATCAAATAATCGAAGCAAAATATCCAAATTTCTATGAGCCCAAGTTACCAACCACGCCCAGGATCCGAGTATATAAGTAGTCCATTTTCAATCCAGGAAATGAATAATGCAATACATCATATTAGGATCAGAACTAGCGGCAGCTATGGCAATATACACCCTACATGGATAAAAAATCTCACCCCTTCATGCAAACAAGATCTGCTAAATTGTTATAATCAAGCTTGGGCATCTTCTATGTTCCCCAATATATGGAAGTGTTCGTCCCTCCTACCAATCCTAAAGAAAAATAAACCCAAAGAGCACCCTGAGTCCTATAGGCCCATAATGATTACTCCTGGGATGGGGAAAATAATGGGAAAAATGATCTATCACAGACTCCTTTGGTTTGTTGGAAAAAAACAATATGATCCCTCACACTCAAACTGGATTCAGGAAACACCACTCCTCAACAGATGCTTTCATTTTGCTAACAAATGCAATAAATGAATCATTCTCAAAAAATAATGTCCCAGTTGCAGCTTTCCTAGATTTTGAAGGGGCATATGACAATGTGAACCACCAAATCCTTTTAAATAAACTTGAAAACCTTGGACTAACCCCCAAGCTAGTATCTTTTATAAAATCCTTCATAGAAGAGCCAAGTTTCATTGTTTGTGTTGGTTCAGCCTCTTCACCCCAAAAGACAACAACCAAAGGCCTACCTCACGGAGCAGTCCTCAGTTGCCTCCTGTTTGCCCTATATCTCTGGGACATGAACCTACCCCACACGAATCTACAATATGCTGACGATCTGGTGCTATGGTCATCTGGCAACACCTTTGAGATAGCACAGTCAAATCTGCAAAAGTCACTTTTCCAATATGAAAATTCTCTCAACATTCAGATTTACCCATTGCACCTACCAAGTCAAAAATAATCCAGTTTCACCTGAAGCGAAACCATGTTAATGCAAAACTAATTCTAAATAAAACAAATATTCCAGAATATAATCATATTAACTACTTAAGTCTAATGCTTGACCAAAAAATTAATTTCCACCACCACATTTCAAACACAATAAAAAAATGCTATAGACAAACAATTATACTGTAAAGACTTCTTTCCAGATTGTGGGGATGTAAGAAGAAAATCTTACTCCAGTTTTACAAATCACATATATGACCCCATATTGACTATGGGCTCATCGTATATGGTGCATGTGCAAAGACCCAGATGAAAAAAATTTAAACAACACAAAATGATATAATACGACTCATATTTGGTCTTAGGAAACCCAGAAGCACCAAGTTTCTGCTTATGGAGAGTGGATTAACAGCAATAAGGGAGAGACGTAGCTTTCTCTTGACAATACATCTTACAAAAATTGAATCAAATAGCTCACACACCCTACATAATTGGTTAAGAAATCCAGTCATATATTGAGGCATTGCAGATGAGTATGTCAACCTTCAGAAGAAATTCCCCGTGCCAGCAAAGTCTATTTCAACAACTTTCCCGCAATCCTCTCCATTAAATTGGTCAAGTCCAATAATAAATACTAGTTTCTCAAAGTGTAATAAAGATTTAACCCCCATTGCTTTTGTCCAGAAAAAAATAGCTTAAATGTAAACAGATACCAATAAAAACCATATCCAAACGTTTGTCCACTGGTACAAAATTAATGAGGAGGTTGCAACGAGCGCTTTTCTTCCTCACCTAAATGTTGAAATGGAAGAGAGACTATATAATAATGTATATGTAATGTTTTCTGAGGTAAAAATTATAATCATGGCATTAGAACAAATTAAGGAAAACCAACCTTTGATTGCAAATTCAAATAATATTATTGTATATTCCGACTCTTTATCCAGCCTTGAGTTGCTGGCCTCAGCTCCTCAGTATAAGTTGGACATTGACACTTATCATTGTCTCAGTATTATAGATAATCTTGCTTCAAGTGCCATAGAAACTTATTTTCAGTATATTCTTAGCCGTTCTGGCATAAGTGGTAATCATCAGGTTGATGAAATAGCAAAAAATGCTATAAATATTGGCCAGCCAAGTGGGAGACCAATCCCGATTAGAGATATTTACCGATGGAGGCTTTCAGATATTAATCTTAATAAGATTAATCCTATCCTTTCCCCCTTTCCAAATAAGTATCTTTCTAAAATTTATCATAGAATTCGTTCCGGAACAAATGGACTGAATTTTCTTGCATTCTCGTATAAGTTTTCTAATTCAAGTGGTTCAATTCCCCTGTCCCCTCTTTGTAGGCATTGTAATGTGAATAATGAAACAATTGACCATTGCCTATTTGAATGTAATATGCTGACGTCCGCACAACATACCTTGCTTTGCAAACTGTTAAAACGCTTCAAACACCACAAAATCTCACTATCAGCCAAGAGCCTAGCCAACTATACCTGCACACAGAGCATAGAAATCGACATCTATCAACTCATAATTGAACTCCTAGAGTCGAAAGATCTCTGAAAATATCTAATAAACATGAGGCAATCAAGCCAGTAGCTCTGTAGCCCACAGAGTGAAGCAAAAGGGCTAAATAGTATCACTGAAAAGCCCGCCTACTGTTAAATAGAAAAAAATAATAATAATTTACTGAAGCAGATAGCGTTTACGTACAACTGAGTTCTTTTCATACGAAAATATAAACTACAATTATAACTTATTTATGAACCAATTTAAATCTATAATCTTTATTTGAAAATAGTAATTTTCACTGTCAAAATTTTATTAAAATGTTATGTTTTACTACTTATTTATCACCTTGATTTAAATTAGTAAAAGGTTAAAATCGGCGTTTCCACCTCAGGTCCTTCATTTCAAAAATGAAGAATTTTGATTTTGTGAAAACTTTCTGGGCTTTACTCTTGTGTTTAAGGGCTGTGAGCTCGATTTCTGCAACAAGCTATATCCATGAGAACGATATTAGTCGAATGAAAAATCTTCTCATCAGTTACATCCCTTGTAAAGATCTTAGTACACTCTATGGAGTATCTTCAGCTCTTCAAAAGTTGAATATTTCACCAGAAGTAAGGTTCTCTTTCTTTTGTTTAAAATCACATGCACAATTCTATTAGGATATAGGGTTAAGTCCCAGATCAGGGCTATTGAAGAGGGAATTTGTTTCAAAAACATCCTACTTCAGTATTTGCAACTAGGCTATAGACTATTTTACCTGTTGATGTCCCACTGAGGGCTCAAAATGGAATTTGAGGTAGAAACAATTACTGAAATAGGCTATGAAAGATCATATTAGCCAATGAAGTAGGGACATCCACCACATGGCTAATATGGGAGTAAGGTTCATTTATGATGCAAATGGATGTTATATTTAATTTGAGGATGCGATTCTAGGTAGCCTATATATTTGCAAATTAGGGGGATAGGGTATATATTCTGTGAATAAATAGGTTCTAAAAAATTCATGAATTTCTTAGAAAAACTGGAAAAAACAAGGAAAGAAGTGAAGATAAAGGCTCCCTCCCTGCAAAATGTGTTAACTAGGATTATTTGGCAAATTTTTACCAACTCATTATTGACTGGTAAATATCTACCAAATCATATCATTAACTTACGCATAAAGTGAATATACCACTTGATGCCTTTTTTATGCTTATTATGAATGTCATAATCATTTCTATCATAAATGAATTTCAGTCCCCCCCCCCTATATTTGCCACTTCAGGGTAGGCTATAAATTTATACATTTGAGGGGTGGGTGTAAAGTTCAAGCTTACCTTCCATTTACAACAGAAAAAAAATTTGCCTCTATCTCCTCCAATGTAGAAATAGGTACCATGAATTGGCAGATATAGGGGGGGGGGGCTGAAATTCATTTCCAATATAAATGAGAAGTATTTGATCCATTCCTGGGAGGCTCATTCTCCTAGCCCTATTAATTTCTAAGATTGCAAAATGCCCCTAAACTGGGATTTTTGCCAGAAATAGGAAAAAAATATGACAGGAATTTATGAGGTAAAGTTTTAGGATACTAGTAGGTAAGTTTTTAGGTATTTCAACAAATAAATTTTTAGAAATATCCAGGTAATATAGCACTTGGTTTGAAGTAAAAGTGTAAGCATTTTTGGAATATTAAACAAAGCTTTGTTTAAAAAACCAGCAAAGAGAAAAAACTCAGTGAAAAAAAAAAAAAAAACAGCAACAAATGAGACTGCAGCGAGTGGAGAGAAAAGAAATGAAAAATGTAAAACAACGGGGATATTTTGGATATTCTTTGGTTAATAAAGCTTTGTTTACTGCTAGGGATTAAAAAATCAACTCTGTGACAGCTCAAATTCAGACAGTTCCTATCAAATTCAATGCTATTGTTAGTTGATGGCAAAGTTTCTCATTGCAGAACTCTGCACTATTTTAATTGATGGCAAAGTTTAGACAGAAAAAAAAAAATGCAGCCAAAAATTGTTTGTATTTGAGTGGGCTATTAAATGAGGATTTGTATTGTTATAAATAAGTAGCTTCAGAGTATCTTACTTTTGAACAACTTATTTATAAACTAATGGTATATTTTTAACCACTTTTCAATACCTCTACTAGTGTTGGTGACTTTGTTGTGTGTTTACAACATTAAAATACCTTTGGGGTGCCTTTAAGGGCTGAAGATGCCATTAGCCCCTGAAGTGATTATTGAACTATGAAAGAGCATAAAAAAAAGACATCAAGTGACATGTTCACTGTCATCCTAGATAAATTAAATGGTAAACTAGATAATTACTGATAAAAAAGTATTGTATATATTCCTATCATTTTGATCAAGTGTGGTCCATAATTTATGATCTCTGTAAATTAAGAGGAAGCTAAGACAAGTTAACTTCAATCCAGGTTCACAAACATTCAAACAACCAAATGTAAAATGTAATGAAGAGAAGATCCTGTCTTAAGTAACTCAGGAAAATATATAATTAGGTTCTAAACAAAGGGAGAAAGATACAATATATAGATGACTGTCAATATATACTATTGTTTTGTGTTAGATATCACTTAGTCATGTTGAGTCAAATACTAGCAACAAAGCTTATGCAGCTTTCAACCCAATCTAACATGATCACAATAAGTATGAAATAAAACTTGCTAGAGAGAAAAGAGTTCAAATGACAATTCTTGTCTAAGGACATGAAAGAGATCTTAAAAATGTAGAATTTAAACCTAGACAGATATGTAAAAGATCTTTAAAGGTAAGAGATTTATTGCTCTGCAGTGCTTCCAATATATTATTAGAGTATACAACAAAGAGTCAAGGGGACTGCTGAGAGCAAGACATTGAACTCTTAAAAAAAATTCTTTGGAAATTTGGGGAGGGACAGGCAAAATGCCCCTCCCCCCCCCCCCCGCCCCATCTAAATATGTAAATATGTTCTTGTTATCCTGTTGGAAAGGAAAAGAGCCCTTATACAGTGCATGTATTGACAGCATCATATTCTACAAGAATTGAGTAGTTGTTAATTATCAACCTAATTTGTTTGCCTTTTCTAGGCTTACCTAGAGCAATCCTGTAATCTGCTGAAATTTGAAGCACAGAATAATGTTAAACCAGAAGATATCTTTTATATTGCCAAGTCTGCTGCTATTCTACCAAAATGTGGAGTTGCAGCTGACAATCGAATTGAAGAGGTAGGTAATATATACATTAAAAAATTTATCGTATACTTTTATCAAGTAGGTCTCAGAATTAGTCCCTAAAGTCCATTTTTTAGTCATAAGTCACTTTTTATGCATGAAACCCCTAACTCCCCCAGAAGTCCCTAAAATTCTCTAATTGGAAGCATTGTATATTTGAAAACTGAAGCATGATATATTTGAAAGACCCACTTTAGTTAATATAGCTTCTACAGATATCCAGTTGTCCTGGTCTCTTGGTTATGCTGTTGCAGTTCAGAAAGAAGCAACAAAACAGTGGGAACTTTGTCTATTGTAAAAGTGCCTATTAACTGTTTTAAACATTGGCAGCTAATAACTTCACAGAATTAGTCTGTATGGTGTTTGGGATAAATGGTTCACATTGTCATACCATTCATGGATAGAGAGTAACATTGGTCTATTGGGAGGGTGGGATGGATTGGTCATATGGTAACGTTCAAGGATAGATAATTTCCTGTGGCTTCATAAAATGAACCATACCAGTATGAATTTGTTTCAATTGATTTGTATTTCAATTGTACAAATTATATATTCTTTCCTTCTTCTTGTTAGTTAATAAACTAATAGCAGGTTGAGTGATAAGAGGAGAGTACCATGAATGGAATATTCAGATGGCAAAAATCTTGTACTCAGTGTTTCTTCTGCTTTGTTTAAACATATTTGTGTTTCTAGTCTTGCAAGTTAATTTAGGAAAGACAATGGGCAACTGCAATTTTGTTGCTCATGGCTAACTAAAGGAGACATGAGTGACAGAAAGATAAACAAATGGTGCAGGATTGGTGATGATGAGTTTTCTTTTTACTGCAAAATATGCAGGAAAAACCTTAGCTGTCGCCAAAGCTTTTATGCCTTGAATCAGCATACTTTGTTGGATGAGCACAAGAAACAGGTTGCAATCCCTCTGAATATGTTACAGTTACAATTCTGTGGATCTGCTAGGCAACAGTCCGAATCAAAGAGCCATCAGCTATCAATTGAAGTAAAACTCTTCAAGATGTTTTGTGAAAAAGATGCTGCATACAAAGCATAAATCATCTGGGTACTCCAATCCTTGCAAGCTTTGATGATCCTCTGTGTGACAGAATCATTGAGGTCTTTGAAGCCTTGTTTCCTGGTAAGCTACTGCCTGGGATGTTGATGAGTGTGAATAAAGGTATGTACTTAATAACTGATGCACTTCACCCAGACTGTAAACAGAATTTTATGAGGTACATGGGTAAAGCTCACTTAGTTCTCGAATATAATGAAAGTACAAATAGTGAAGGAAAAAAAGAGCTACAGGTTGTTGAGGTCAAGCTGTGAGCTGCCGTCTGATGACATCTCATAGGACAAGCAACTGGTTAGGACATTGTAAAAAAAGATGATGTCATGCATTAAGAACAAGAATGGACCTCTTGAAATACTAATAATGATAGGCAGCGGTGGGCCTAATGTCAATAAGTATGGTTGCAAGTGAGTGCATTGAAGAAGAAAAAATCTTCAAAATTCCGGGAAGGGGCTCCAGGAGTTTGGAGAGGAGTCATCCAACTTTATTGTCATCTTGAGGCATTTTTTCCTTGACTGGCCTCCAAGATGTGCGAATTTTCGAGAATGTCAGAAAAGGAAAGGTGTCCCATTCAATCAGGGGCGTCCCGAGGGGGGTTGTGGAGCCCCCCTCCAACTTTCTTGGTATTTGGTGAAATTTTCACCTAAGGCGAAAATATCGGAAGAAATTTTGCCAAATCGGCTGATATTTAGCAAAATTCTTGACTTCTGCAGAAAATTCGGCATAAATCAGGTCGCGATTCGGTAAAATTAACGAAGATCGCCCCCCCCCCTAATCAAATGAGCGTCATGGAGCCCCTGCATACAATAGTTTCATTCAGCATCTCTCAACAAGGTGACTGATTTTGGGTCCTTAAGTTTGGTGAGCAGTTGATCAGTGGCTGGCACTCTTTAAGTATTTTTTGCATTATGTGCCATTGAAGAAACATTTTAAGAATGTTGGGTTGTCAACAAAGTACCTCAAGATTGTAACATTCATCGTCGGAGATTTTTACGAAATTCACGGCAGCATTTCAGAAGAACGAAACTCTTGTGCACATTCTTCATGTTGATCTGAAAAACTTACTTCTCACGGTTTTGGCAAGACTTCTGAAACCTGACTTTCTCATTTCTGCGGATGAAATTTCAACCAGTTTGCTTGAGAACATGGACAACTATTTGCAAGACACTATTGTTGGTGAGCAGGTTGAACTTGTATTAGATACTAAAGAACTCCCCTTGGCAGAAAGACAAAGGTTCCATCAAAGGACACAAAGTCATTTCAATGCAGCTGCCAAATACTTGATCAAGAAGTGCCCCATCTCTTCCAATAGCCATCTTGAAGCGCTTAGGTGCCTGACTTGACTTGAATACTTGACTTAAGGCTTCTGCTGAGGGTTTGGCGTAGAGAACGATGAGACCAGGTGCCTCCAGGTGGACCTATCGCTTGCCAGGCTCGCAGCTTCTTCCACTGGGACGTGGGCTTGGGCGAAGAATTCATCGGCTTTGTCTTTCCACCTAGTGGGGGGACGTCCTCTGGGTCGCTTCCATCCGTGTAGGGTTGGGTCAAAGTCGAATGCGACCCGTGCCGGGGCGTCGTGTGACATGCGAAGGAGGTGGCCGTACCACCAAACAGTACACTGGGCGAGCTGCGTCGAGAAAGGATTTTGTACCGTACGTGACAGGAAGAATCCCTCCATTCTTCGGAGATGTTTCGTCTGTGCGGCATCGACGGTGCTGAAGATAGATTTTGCAGCTGGCCACATCTCCGCTCCATACAGCAGCACGGTGCTGACTGACGCATTGTAAATGTGCATTTTGGCAAAGCGGCTTATGTTTGGCTTTTGCCAGGTGCCTGGATCAAAGCTGTGTGTAATTGACAAATTGAACAAATGTGGAGGCAAACCCAAAAAGTTTTCTATTCCCAAAGAGTTAATGACTTTGACAAGGTTGGCTTGGTCAAAATATCACACTAAGACAATGTGGAGAGCAAGGCAAAAGAACAAGCTTCTGAACAACAAAGCATCCTAGACCAAAAGAAAGAAAGGGAGCTAAACCTTGTTGCCATCTTTAGGAAGAATAACAGCTAGATAGACTTGAGGAATTATTGCCATGAAAGGGGGGCCTCTGAAAAACAAAAACGAGCAATTGTTGATGCCATCTTGAAAAAGGCCACCTATTGGTTACACAGTGTTGGCCTCAAAGGATTGATATGTTTAGGAAAGTTTCACTCCAGTGAGAGGTTCTTGCAATGCCAGAATTAGAATCCCCAAAGAATCAGCCAGCTTAAATCTTCAGAAATTATATCAGCTATCATATATTCCTTATTATATGGTAGGTAGCAATTAACCAGAACAATATTCCCTATTCAAAGAGCAAAAAATGTTTGTCTGGATAGTTCTCTGGCGCAATGTATATTTTTGTGTAGTCTTTTTTATGTCACTATATTTGTAACAACCAAACTAAATGAGCCGTTAAACCTTTTTTTAACCATTCACTACTGTTTGTGTCCCTGTTATCAACCATCATTGTTTGTCCAGTCTTTTTGGTTTTTATTAAAATCATTCTTAACATATTTTTCTGCAGAGTAGACCTTTTTTAGATTAATTAAAAAAACTTTTTCAACAAAATAAGTTTTTTAAAAAAGTAAAGAAATTCATTGAACCAAAATAAATAAAAATAGAATCAAATAATCTACCAAGAATACAACTACCACAAATCAGTATCAATAAATAAATGAAACCCAAAACAAACAGAAATTAATGTAAATAAGAGTCAAACTCAAGACGAGCAGAAATTAATATAAGTAGGGTTCTCAACCCCAAGTTCTCTAAAAGCCATAATATAATTTGTACTTTACTGAAAAAAATTCAAGTGAATTTACTGAAAAAAATCTGCTTTGTCAGTTTAATATACATAAGCTGATGATTATTCCTTAAAATTTTAATTGATTTTGATTTCTTAAAGTTAGAAAAGTGAAAACATTTAAAAGATTTTTTTCAGTAGAGTACAAATTATATTCTGACTCTTTAAAAGCTGGGGGTTTAGAACCCCACTCATATTAATTTCTGCTCGTTTTGAGTTTTCTATAAAAACCTTTTACGCCCCCAGGGCAGAACTTACAACCTTTGCCTTGGAGAGTGTGAGGGGGGGGGGCTTGTCATACTTAAAGATATAATTTCCAGTACTTTTAACTACGTTGAACAAAACGGCTATCTCAAAAATCTGATTGGATGCAATTCGGGAAATGATGGGCATGAGGAAGGAGTTTGTTGCCCTCAAATCAATTTCGACAATTAAAAAGGTCACTAGCCCTTTGAATTTCCAATCGAATGAGTCCTTTTTCAAGTTTATACGACAAAGCTTTCAATAAAAACCTTATACGCCCCCAGGGCATAACTTACAACCTTAGCCCTGACGGCTCAGGGGGGAATGTTATCACCAAAGACCTAATTTCCAGAACTCAACTACGTTGAACAAAATGGCTATCTGAAAATTTTGATTGGATGTGTTTGGGGAAATGGTGGGCGTGAGAAGGGGGGTAGTTACCCATCAATCACTTTCGACTATTAAAAAGGGCACTAGCCCTCTCAATTTCCAATTGAATGAACCCCTTTTGAAGTTTGTACAAGAACACTATCAATAAAAACCTTATATGCCCCCAGGGCATAACTTATAGCCTTTGCCCTCGGGGCTCTGGGGGGTTTGTCATCCTCAAATACATAATTTCCAGAACTTTCAACTACGTTGAATACAATGACTATCTCTAAACTTTGATTGAATGTGTATGGGGAAATGGTGGGCATGAGGAGGGGGTTAGTTGCTCTCCATTCACTTTCGACTATTAAAAGGGCACTAGCCTTTTCAATTTCCAATCAAATGAGCTCTTTTTGAAATTTCTACGACATCGCTTTCTATAAAAAACCTTATATGCCCCCAGGGCATAGCTGACAACCCTTGCTCTGAGGGCTGTGGGGGGGGGCCTGTCATCCTCAAAGACACAATTTTCAGAACTTTCAACTACGTTGAAAAAAATGGCTATCTCAAAATTTGGATTGTGTGTGTCTGGGGAAATGGTGGGCGTGAGAGAGGGTTAGTTGCCCAATCAGTTTCAACTATTAAAAAGGGCACTAGCCATTTCAATTTCCAATCGAATGAGCCCTTTTTGAAGTTTCTACGATAACGCTTTCTATAAGAACCTTATATGTCCCCAGGGCATAACTTACAACCCTTGCCCTGAGGGGTGTGGGGGGGGGGGGTCACACTTAATGACCTAATTTCCAAAACTTTCAACTACGTTGAACAAAATGGCTATCTCAAAGTTTAGATTGGATGTGTTTGGGGAAGAGGTGGGCGTGAGAAGGGGGTTAGTTCCCTCCAATCACTTTTGACTATTAAAAAGGGGACTAATCCTTTGAATTTCCAATGGAATGAGCCCTTTTTCAAGTTTCTACGACAAAGGTTTCAACAAAAACCTTATATGGCCCCACGTCATAACTTATAACCCTTGCCCTAAAGACTGTGGGGGGAGTTTCCTGCTCAAAGATATAATTTCCAGAACTTCTAACTGTGTTGAACAAAATGGCCGTCTCAGAATTTTGATTGGATGTGTTTGGGGAAATGGTAGGCGTCGAAGGGGTGTTAGTTGCCTTCCAATCACTTTCGATTTTTAAAAAAGGCACTAGCCATTCCAATTTCCAATCGAATGAGCCCTTTTCGAAATTTCTACGACAACTCCTATGACCCTACTTTTATCCAAAATGCGTCAGATTTAAATAGGGTCCAACTAAAATGCAAAAGTGTTTTGATCTTCTTTTTTTTTAGGTCAAAATTTGGGATCCTCTGTTAATCTCGTTTTGAGTTTAAGCTATTATCTTTGATTATAGTAGATATTAGTTGCTAGATGTGTATTTCTGCGTCATTTTAAAAGAGCTTGTCAAAATAAAGGCTAACAAAAACAACAAAACAAAATTGATAATGTTTATCCAATAGTTAAGAATCAAATTTAAAGTTAACATATGTTGTACAATCAGGGTTGCAGCAGTAGCTAGTAACCTAGTGAAAGACGATCACGTTCCATAGTAAAAACTACAATAGCCCATATCATAGGCAGCACAATAGCGCTGCCTAAGTAAAGAACGATGTGGGCACAAAGTTTTTTTTTTGTTTTTTTTTTTGGTTTCTTGGTCTTGGACCAGGGCACTTCGTATGGAAGGAGTTGTCGTAAAAACTTCAAAAGGGGCTCATTCGATTGGAAACTGGAGTGGCTTGTGCCCTTTTTAATGGTCAAAAGTGATTGGAAGGCAACTAACACCCCTTTCACGCCCACCATTTCCCAAAACACATCCAATCAAAATTTTGAGTTAACCATTTTGTTCAGCGTAGTTGATTTGCAGATATAAATTTGGTGTTTGAGGAGAACACTCCCCCACAGCCCTCAGGGCAAGGGTTGTAAGTTATGCCCTGGGACGTATAAGGTTTTTATAGAAAGCGTTGTCGTAGAAACTTCAAAAAAGGCTCGTTCGACTGGAAATTCAAAGGGCTAATGCCCTTTTTAATAGTCGAAAGTGATTTGGGGGTAACTAGCCCCCTCTCTCGCCCGCCTTTTCCCCAAACACATTCGATCAAAATTTTTTGATAGCTATTTTGTTCAACGTAGTTAAAAAGTCCGGAAATTATGTTTTTGAGGATGACACTCCCCCCACAGCCCTAAGGGCAAGGGTTGTAAGTTACGCCCTGGGGTCATATAAGGTTTTTTTATGGAAAGCGTTGTCGTAGAAACTTCAAAAAGGGCTCATTCTATTGGAAATTGAAAGTGCTAGTGCCCTTTTTAATAGTTTAAAATGAATGGAGAGTAAGTACCCCTCCTCTCCCGCCCACCAATTCGCCAAACCCGTCCTCTCAAAGTTTTGATACAAGAATTTTTTTGAACGTTGTTGAACGCTCTAGAAATTAGGTCTTTTAGTATGACAACCCTCCACAGCCCTTAGGGCAAGGGTTGTAAGTTATGCCCTGGGGGCATATGAGGTTTTTATAGAAAGTGTTGCCGTAGAAACTTCAAAAAGGGCTCATTCGATCAGAAATTGAAAGGGCTAGTGCCCTTTTTAATAGTCGAAAGTTATTGGAGGGCAACTAACCCCCCTCTCGCGCCCACCATATCCCCTAACACATCCAATCAAAATTTTGAAATAGCAATTTTGTTCAACGTAGTTGTAAGTTTTGGAAATTAGATCTTTGAGGCTGACAACCCCCCCCCCCCCGCAGCCCTCAGGGCAGGGGTTGTAAGTTATGCTTTGGGGGGGGGGCATATAAGTTTTTTATAGAAAGCGTTGTCGTAGACACTTCAAAAGGGCTCATTCGATTGGAAATTAAAAGGGTTAGTGCCTTTTTAATAGTTGAAAGTGATTGGAGAGCATCTAATGCCCCTCTCACGCCCACCATTTCCCCAAATGCATCCAATCAAAATTTCGAGATAGAAATTTTGTTCAACGTAGTTGAAAGTTCTGGAAATTTAGGTCTTTGAGGATGATAAACCCCTCACAACCGTCATGGCAAGGGTTATAATTTATGCCCTGGGGGCATATAAGGTGTTTATAGAAAGCATTGTCGTAGAAACTCAGAAAGGGCTCATTTGACTGGAAATTGAAATGACTAGTGCCCTTTTTAATAGTAGAAATGATTGGAAGGCTGGATATTTTTATAAAAAAGAGCGATGTGAGTACAATGTATTATTATTATTTTTGTTGTTTTGTTGTTAAGACCAGGGCACTTCGTATCGAAGGAGTTGTCGTAGAAACTTCGAAAAGGGCTCATTTGATTGAAATAGAAAAGGCTAGTGCCCTTTTTAATAGTTGAAAGTGATTGGAGGGCAACTAATCCCCTTCCCACGCCCACCCTCCCATTTGCCCATTATGTTTCAAAACTAAATGTTGCCTTAAGATTAAATCAAAATGCACTGTGTTCATACTAATTCCCAATAAGGCATCTCAGCAGTACCGCAAGAACGACTGAGGGTATTATGTTCAAACTTTCGGGGCTACTTCTGCTCTTAAAGTTTAATTAAATCAAAATAGCGTATGTGTATCCTAGCTATCAAAGAGAGTAAACAGATTTTTTGCGAAGGGTATCAAGTTTTCCATTTCAGGTCAGCTAGAGGAGGTATGAAACTAAATTAAATACTACTATTTGTGACGAAATATTCAAAAAGGTGTATGTTGTTAAAAATTGCTACTAATTTTTCTCCACCATACAAATAGGAAGCAAAATTATAAAGTCTTAAAAAACGAAAAGATGTAAACTATTATTTTCTTTTTCCCTGAAAAGACTATGTCAATATAAAACGAAGAGAAAATAATTAATTAAAAAACTTTTTCCCCCAAAATAAGTTTTTCAAAGAAAAGTAAAGAATTCCATTAAACCAAAAATGAGCAAAAATAAAATCAAATAATCTACCAAGCGTGAAACTACCACAAATCAGAATCGATAAATAAATGAAACCCAAAACGAACAGAAATTACAATAAATAACCGAGTCAAACTCAAAACGAGCAGAAATTAACATGCGTAGGGCTCAAAACCCCTATGCCTTCCCAAGGCCAGAACATAATTTGCACTTTACTGAAAAAAATTCAAATGAATGTGTATTGTCATTTTAATATACATATACCGGTATTTATTAATCAAAATGTTAATATTATTTGACTTATTAAAGTTGTAAAAGTAAAAATATTATATTTCTTTTCATTTATATTGTGTTTTGAAAGCTTTGCTTTGAGCAAAAAGTGTTTTTATTCGCGAAATTTGCTGAAAAGTAACAAATGTAACTTAACATAGCTTGCAGTTAGTAATATCAATAGTTTTCTGAATCTCATAATAATATAAGCTAATGTAGAGACAAGCTATATACTAGCTATAAATATCATACTGCTTAATTTTATATGTACCATTTTATTAAAAGTACTGTATCATATTCAGGAGCGTCCCGAGGCTCATGTCATTAGGGGGGGGGGCCTTCGTAAATTTTACCAAATCGCTACCTGATTTATACCGAATTTTCTGCAGAAATAAAGAATTTTGCTAAATTCCGCCCGATTTTGCAAAATTTCCGCCGCGAATGCCAAAAACATTGGGGGGGGGGGCGTGACCCTCCCCCCTCGGGATGCCCCTGATCATATTTGCACTAATCTGCTAGTGGAGTAGAGTGTTCAAAGTCTGAAGTATGCTGTATATAGCTTACTGCTGTTACTTTATGGATGGAGTTGTACACTCCATTGCTATTGATATTATAAAATAGCACACCCAACTGCGTGCTTGATACTCATTGATCACTATATTACAACATTAAAAAGTGCCATTTGATTTCCCGGGAGAATAATATTGATTGGCAGCCTGGCAATCGCATGCATAATGGAGCTGTGATATTAGTTTTGCCCTAATCTAATCCCCAAAATAAACGGAGAATTGCTGCTGCATTGTAGGATGACTGTTTCAGGCTACTAATCCTCCTCTTTCCAGATTTCCCATCACCTGCTTTAACTGTATGTACACCTTCATAGCTACCAGCCCTTTTTCATTCTTTCAACTGACGAATAAACAGTTTTGAGAGAATTTAGCTATTTGTGCGAGGTTTTGGACAAATATTCACTTTCAGTTGAACAGAAGTTGAGTAAGTAAAAACTTGTCCGCAAGGACGAAGGATGACAAAGACTTAAAAGTAAAAAGAAAATTTTCACATAGCGACATTTAAACTCAATAAGCTTTTAGTTTGAACAAGTTTTAAAAGCAGCAGCGTGAGAAGAGATACATCTTTTCTTGCAGAAGAGAAGAGATACATCACCTGGTCAAAAAAAAAAATTATAAAAACGGAATAAGCTCTTTTTTGTTTTGTAGTTGCTCTTTTTTAGAGTTTTGGTTCCTGTTGGGTGGAGTTACTTACAGTTCATTACTGCGAACTGTTTGATCAATCTTCAAACACAGATATTAGGTAGCACATTAAGAAATAAAGACCAACCGTCTGTAAAAAAAAAAAAAAAAAAAAAAAAAAAAAAAAAAAAAAAAAAAAAAAAAACTCTGAAAAATAATATAAAACTTTACAAGGAAAGAATCTGGAAATAATAACCAAATTTGTACTTTTAGCTATAATATAAAAATTTTTATGAATCATGTTTTGGGGTCGCTTCCGTTTTAATTAACTTTTCCCCGAATTTTAATATAATCTATAGCTTAATTTTGTCTCATTAAGAGGGGAGGGGCTGCAATTTTTACGGTAAGAAGATTATATTTGGGGAAAGTTTTGAATGGCAAACCCAATTCTACTATATTTTTTTAATTCTATTGTTTTTATCTCAGGATTAGCCTTCATAGAGGGTGAATAATTGCTCAAGCATTAAAAGTTGTGAAGTTAGGCCTAGGTATTAAAAAAAATTTCCAATGCCCCGATTTGAGCATAATATCTATTCCGTAAAATTTCATTCATTTACTCAACAACTTTCCTAGACCGTAAAAAGATCCTAGACTGCAATTGAACCACTCAATCAAGCATGGACGCCTGTAAAAATATTGCTGGGGTGATTACACCAGAATAGCAATGGTGAAGGGAGGAGGATAGGGGGAATGTATTTGAAGATAAAAAGGTTATATGCAAAATAAAATTCTCAAGGAGAAGTATTTAATTTTTGCATACCAAATGAAGCAAAATTCAACAAATTTTAAATGTTGAAGATTCCTGGCAAAAAGATCAATTCCTTTAATTGGTAGGCCTACATATGTATTATCCCGTCAACACTCAAGAAGTGAAGTTAGGTTAATCCTAATGAAAAATCCCAAAACATGATAAAATATAATACTTTAGAAACAAATTTGGGCTATATATTTGCACATTTGGGGGGGGGGGTAACCTGAGCCAAACTAACCTACCCCCCCCACCCCTAATTAATGTGCAAATATATAGCCGAAATTATGTAATTCCAATGTAATCTGTCACCCGCCACATGTTTTCCACTGAGCGTAAGCTAATTGTTTCTTATTACAGACAGATGAAACCGTTTTGTTGTCGAGTTTTATACAGTCTAAACTTGAGTGTTGGTGATATAATACATAAGTATCCTTTAATCTATCACACATTCAATTATTATGTATTTGAAATTAATATATTATGCCCAAAACCTAGAGTAAAAGAAAATAATAAACTAAATTTCAGAAAATAAGAGGAAACGGTTTCTTCTTAAAGGGTCCATTTAACTTCAGAGTAAAACGACGTGTTATTTTTTGAAAGATCTTAAAAAAAGGTCACGAGTGGTATGTTCATCTAATTTATAGCTCGATAATGAAAAAAATATCCAAATTTATCACGAAATCCCTCCCGCTCTCTCCATAGGTACCATGGTTTCCCTTTTTCATTTTAAAATAATTTTTCAGTCTAACTCTTATATTTTCAAGCCTTTGAAAATTAAACAGAATAGCAAAAGAAAACAAAATTTAAGACTCAAGGTCAAGCTGTCTAAAATAACCCTCTTTGCATCGATGAAAGAAACGTGGATTTTTGGGGAAACGATTTTTTTTTTCTCTGAAGAAGACAGATCTTTAGGGAAATCCCTCAAAATTCGGGGATAGTGGGTGCACTGATGTTTTCAGACAAAATCTGCCAACAAATTTTACTAGGTCGTGAAAACCGCCAAGTAGTATTGCTACTATGCTACCCCACTTTTTGCACGGTGGAGTACAACTTGTTCTTTGACAGCTTTTCCTTGAGCAAAAATTATTTTTATATGTAAAAATTGCATTTTCAGACAAAATCTGCTTACACATTTTAAAACTGCCAAGTAGCATTTCTACTTTGCTACCCCACTTTTTGCACGGCGAGCTCATAGTTACCGAATTGTTAAAATAAATCAATATATGGAAGAGGATGCAACATACACTGATCTTTTGACGCGATAATATAATACAAATATCATTTGAAATGTTTCCTTGGGTATGGTGCTATATTGGACTGACTTCGCAGCCTTATTCCCCATGGTTCGTCTTTTACTATTCCAGTTTAGCAAAGAACAAACTCCATTTGCAACTAACGTTATCATGTAGTTTTACTATAACGTCATTTATGGATATACTATTATGATGTCATTCATCATCTTGAATGCGAAAATGCTGTTTTTGTCAAAAAATGGATTTTAGTCTTAAAATGATGTTTTGGCCCTTAGATATAGCAATTTACTTTAAAATAGGTTCTTAAAAAGCTTTCCATGATGTTCCACTGATCTGCTAGCAGCGGAGAAATAAAATGAAAAAGAAGACTCATCAATGCTACTCCAGCAAAAAAGCGATTCTCATTGTTGTTCAAGCAAGGGGACTAGGATTTTCCTGAATACGATTTTCGGCCACGGTATGCCATTTTCAATCGCCAGTTTATATCAAGGAGGCACACTTGTGCCTCTATAAAGAGGCGACCCACCACAATGTTAAGCGATTTCAGGTCCTAGAGGTCGCAGAGAGACGGTGGTAATTGCATTTTGTAGCCCAAGCTCAAACTAAGAAACTTGCAAAATTTAATCCTCCTCCGACTTTATCTTCATGGGGTAAACTGGGCCGTAAGTTTCGACCCTCCCACCACAGCCCCCCTTTAACGTTGTCTGATTGGGCTGAAATTTAGAGGTTAAGCTTTCCTAGGGCCCGGGAGCTTATCCTCGAAATTTCAGCTCAATCCGATCACTCCTTCCTGTTTTCAAAAAACCAAATATAGCCACTTAAAATTCATCATTTCTTTTTTTTCTTAGCCACATCTACAGGCCACAGTTGGCAACTGATCCGGGTGAATGAGGACTCATTCGAAGCAGAATTTGACCTGTTAGGGCCTTTTGATATTTTCAGACCGAAAAAATTATCCCCCGAATTTATATTTACGAGAAACCTCGTTTTCCTATATGAACCCGCTATAAGCGGGCTAGCCCGGGAAAATGCGGGCTCGTTTTCCTATAAGAGCCCGCAAGCAATTTCCGGTCCTCGTGGTCGCAGAGAGACAGCGGTAATCGCATTTGTAGCCCAAGCTCAAACTAAGAAACGTGCAAAATTTCACCCCCCTCCGACTTTATCAAGGAGGCACACTTGTGCCTCTATAAAGAGGCGACCCACCACAATGTTAAGCGATTTCAGGTCCTAGAGGCCGCAGAGAGACGGCGGTGATCGCATTTTGTAGCCCAAGCTCAAACTAAGAAACGTGCAAAATTTCATCCTCCTCCGACTTTGTCTTCATGGGGTAAACTGGGCCGGAAGTTTCGACCCTCCCACCACAGCCCCCCTTTGACGTTGTCCGATTGAGCTGAAATTTAGAGGTTAAGCTTTCCTAGAGCCCGGGAGCTTGTCCTCGAAATTTCAGCTCAATCCGATCACTCCTTCCCTGTTTTCACAAAACCAAATATAGCCACTTAAAATTCATTTCTCTTTTTTTTTGTTATCCACGCTTACAGGCCACAGTTGGCAACTGATCTGGGTGAATGAGGACTCATTCGAAGCAGAATTCGACCTGTTAGGGCCTTTTGATATTTTCAGACCGAAAAAATTATCCCTCGAATTTACATTTACGAAAAACCTCGTTTTCCTATAATAGCCCATGTTAATTTTTCCCACCACAGCCCTCCTTTAACTTTGTCTGATCGGGCTGAAATTTAGAGGATAACTTTTCCTGGGGCCTGGGAGCTGATCCTCGAAATTTCAGCTCAATCTGATCACTCCTTCCCTGTTTTCCAAAAACAAAATCTCAAGTTTTACGGGGATTTGCGTGCTTTAAAAAAATAGATTCACTTTACTAAGAAAGAATTATAATCATGTCTCTTTAGTTCAGCGGTCAAGACTCCTGACTGTCAGGTGGAAAACCCGGGTTTGAGTCACAGTCAAAGAAAATTTTTATATACTGAATTAATAGTTTTAAAAAGAAACTCAGTTCCTTTTTTAATTAACTCCCGACACGATCAGCAAACAGTTAGTCAAGCAATAATAAGTAATAAACTGTACAAAAACGTGCAGAAATTATTTGAAAAAAAGAACGTTTTCTAAAGAGTTAAAGAGGCTGAGTTACAAGGTCGAACCTTAAAACGTACAGGGATTAGGAGGCACAGTTGGGGGGCTGCCGCCCCCAAACCCCGCTTTCGCAGCCTTTAAATAAAAAAAAGTTTTTTAAACTGAAAGTAAGGAGCGATATTAAATCTTAGAACGAACAGAAATTATTCCGTATATGAAAGGGGCTGTGCCCTCCTCAACGCCTCGCTCTTTACGCTAAAGTTTGACTTTCTCACAACTCTTTTTTTTAAACAATAAAAACTTTAGCGTAAAGTGCGAGGCGCTGAGGAGGGCACAGCCCCTTTCATATACGGAATAATTTCTGTTCGTTCTAAGATTTAATGTCGCTCCTTACTTTCAGTTTAAAAAACTTTTTTTTTATTTAAAGGCTGCGAAAGCGGGGGTTTGGGGGGAGGCAGCCCCCCAACTGTGCCTCCTAATCCCTGTACGTTTTAAGGTTCGACCTTGTAACTCAGCCTCTTTAACTCTTTAGAAAACGTAGTTTTTTTCAAATAATTCACATAGGGACAAGTTATGCGCATGTTTCAACAAGTGAGGTTTCACTAACCGACGAAATAAAACCTAAATGGAACAAAAATTATTATGAGTGTGGTATTTCCTTCCATTTGCATTTTGCTGAATGCTAAATACACTACATAAATCAAAATTTTGAGATTGGAACTTTTATGCTAAAAGTTCACATAAAACAAAATATTATACTTAAACTATTTTGACCAAAATATTTTCTACAAGTATGAAAAGATGATAGATAAAAAAAAGTAAAAAAAAATAAAAAAAAAATAACAAAATGTTAGACTAGTAATATTTTGTAAATATACTAAAATATCAAACAAAACTTTCCTGGCGGTTTAAACAAACTTTTTTCTTTTTTATTGCATGATTTAAAAAGCGAAATTGCTGAAAGTTTTTTATATTCAGGAAATCTTAAGGACACTAGCTTTTAGCAAAATGTTAAGAGACTGCAAAACCGCTTATATCTGGTTTATGTTCATCTTGGTCTAATTTAATTGGCGTAAATTTTGAATCCTCACGCAAGCACTTCTATTTGGGATTGACTTTAGAGATTTTGATTACCGAGAACGGCAGCCCCTCTCAGTGTTATTTTAACAGACAGTCTCAGAGATGACTCTGAATTCTAAAAATAAAATTGAAAATTAAGAATATAGCCTAGACATGATATTAGACTTGGGAGTTTCTTGGACTTCATGTTAGTTAACAGGGGATACTACAAAATTTATAGATGATTTTGGAATCATGGCAGTATTCCTGATGTTGACATGTTTGTGATTGCTAATTGTAAAAAAACAAAAGAACAGCTACTCCATGAAGTAAAAATACTGAAGTGTCATTATGGTTGTGTGTGTCTTAGTCAATATTAAATAAAGATACATTAAGGGAACAATTCACTCCCAATAAGTGAGTTATTATCTCTGTGTCTTCTAGTACCAGATCAAACAATAAGTACATTTAGAACGTGAATGTCGTTTGCTAAAGTTCAGAAATGTTCCTTATAGATAGGTTTCCTTGTTGAAAATACAGTTTTAAAGTAAACTAAACAGTCTTTAATTGCAACTTTTCAATAATAATTTTGATATGGCTTTCGTTTTGATGAAGGTCGATGATTAAAAAAATAGCTCCTTAAATAGGAAACTTGAGCTTTGTCTAAATTGTATCCCAAACGAGTTTTTTTTTACATTTTAAAACCGAAATTATAATCACCTAGGCTGCATCCTAAAATAAAAAAATAAGGAAAAGTGTAATTTAAGAAAGGAGAAATGTGAATGTAAAGGAAAGAGGACAAATATAATTTAAGAAAGGAAATAAGTTAGATTGGTATATACTGATTAGAAATGGAAAGGAAGAAGAAAAGAGAAAAGTAATTTAAGAAAGAAAAGAAGTTTGATGAGTGTGTTCTAATGAAGACACGAATTCAACCCCTTTCATTTATACAAATTAAAAGATGTGCTATTGTGCCATTCAAAGTTTTTTACTTCTAAATTAAGAGAGTGTAAGTCTTTACAATGAAATCATTTGGCTTATAAAAACATAGACTTACTGCCTACACATTTGAGACCTTTTTGTGTGAATAAAAACTATATCTATTTATTTTCAGGTCCTCAAGTCATCATTAAACCACATAAGCTCGGTGGCTGATCTTTATTATGTCGTTGAATCATTGGCTGCCTTCAATCTTTCTATACCAGTGGAAAAAATTCGCCCAATCCTGGATAGACTTCTCAAACAAGATGATTCTGTTCAAAGGTATGCAATTCAGCTATTGTTTGGGATGGGGGTCAATGGTGGTGACTTTGTAAGCTTAGTCAGAGTAAACCTTTCTCGAAATAGGTACTCGGGGAAGATAAAAGGACGGTTGTACAAAAGCACAGGATGGCTTGTTCCCAACTCCCCATTGTATTTCTGGCTGAAGGGCCATGAAGGAGATGATCACGGCCATTTGGACTGCAAAGCTGCGTGCCGCATCCTTTAATTTACTAATTTACCTACTACAGCTCCTCGTGTCATTATTTTTTGTAACTAGTAAAGACAAGAAGCCAAAAATAATATGTTCCTTCTTGAAAAAAGAAAAAAATGGCTAAAGAAAAAAAGTGTGAGTAGATGATCATAGGGGTTTACATATTTGAAAATAAGTTAGCTAAAACAAAATATATATAAATAAATACAGACACTGCAGTTTTTGTTTTTACCCATATCACTATATTTATACCCAAATACGTCATTACATATAGCTTTCCCTTTGCTGATTGATTTTAATGATAGGTCTTGCAACTAAACCTTATTTTGGCACACTTGGTGTTCTTTCTTCTTTTTTTTGTTGCTTATCATACATAAATTTGGATAGGTCACAATCATTTCCCTTGTGATGTTGATTGTAATCTTTTTTTTTTCATGTGGTTTTAATGATAGTGCCAAATTGCATTATGATAATCATATAAAAGTTGAAATATCTCTTCCCAATGAACGTAAAACCTCATCTGCTCTTTACCTTCCTCTACAGGAACTGTTAACTTCTCTCCAGTAGTTGTTACGTCGAGCCTTTGTAAACACTGATAATTCTTGGTTGTTTTTTTCTTTCCAGTATGCTTTAAGACTCCAAATATTGGGCTTTTGTGAGAATTCGTGTTTCTGGCCTTTTGGTAAACACTGTTCTTTTGGCAGTTCGTTGAAATGATGCTTCATGTTACTTACATCAAGGAACACTTCCTGTACTTTACTTTTTGAAAAATCGCTTATATTTAATTAACAAACTCCCAAAATTAAGTCACCTATGGTTAAAAAGTTAAAACAATAAAAATATGTCACCCGTAAGTTGTATAACATCCATAGAAAACAGTAGAAAGTTAAAACAATAAATATTTGTCACCCATAAGTCATATAACATCCAAACAAAACAGTAGAACTATATAAAAACAACGAAGCGCAAGCAGTGTTGCCAGATTGGGCTATAGCCCGCCAATTGGGCTTTAGATTTTCAGCTTCGCGGAACAAGTTACTAAAAACCTGCGAGGCGGGTTTTTGGGCTATAATGTTTTAAATCTCGCTACTTTTGGGCTAGAAATTGAATTCGCTTGAAACCCCAAAAAAATCATGTTTGAAAATTTGGTCTATTTGATCATTTACCTTCTTTGTAGATTCTAATCACAATATAAATATAGCGTGTCTTGACTGTGGTTGTCCTCTTCTAATTTGTGGGTACCCCATATCTCATCACCATTCCTTGAAAATAAAAGTATATAGAACGTCTACTCTACCGTCCCAATAGACATAATATATACGCATAATACCCTGACACCTTTTTTCTGAACATCCGCTTCCGGCTTCTGAATGCTAGACTCAAGAAATCAGAGTGAAAAGTTGTCGAAAAATGTAATCAAACTTCGCATTCTGAATGTTTCGGAATCACAGTGAATGTAACCAAACAGACAGAGTGTATTTTGTTGGTTTGAATAATTTAATCACGGAGAAGGATCTTGGAGTCAGACTGAAACTAGGAACAGGTTTAATTTAAGCTTAATTGTAACTGCGAACAGAGCTGTTCATAGGGTTGTTGGTGTCTGGGGAAAATAAAAAATGTTTAAAGTAATGACAAACGATAATGAAGAACAAGTATATACAGTCAGAATACTTCCGTCAGCAACAGTTACAACGAGTCAAGAAGTAAAGAACAAAGAAACATACGTCTCGAAGATAAGCTGCTGGAAGAATTAAAACTACTCAAAAAGAAAGGGGAAGATCAAAGAAATATGCGGCTGAAAGATATGCCAAAGCGAGAACAAGGAAATATGCGGTTAAAGGATAAGTGGCAATGAGAATTACCTGCAAATGCAAGAAAGTGGGCATTAAAAGGTGTAAACAATGGAATAAACAATAGAAATTTCATATACAGAATAATTTCTGTTCGTTTTAAGTTTTAATGTCGCTCCTTATTTTCAGTTAAAAAAAACTTGTTTTTTTAATTTAATTTCTGAACGTTTTTGAATTAATGCAGCTTTGATTTTGGGTCACCGGACATGAGTAATTAAAAAAAAATTTGCACATTAATTTTACTTTTTTGGCTAAATGGCTTTCTCGAAATTTTGTTCCGACGTAACTTATGAATTAACTTACGCAACGAACTTCTATATTTGTATGTTCTTATTACTCATATTAGGCGGTTTGTCCCCTCTTTAATACCTCGCTCTTTATTTTAAAGTTCGAATTCTGTTCGAATCACTAACCCTAAATCATAAAGGCCGGTTAATGAGAATAGATAGCTCTTTTGAAAGTGCTACAAAAAAAAACCTTACCGTAAAGAGTGAGGTATTGAATAGGGGGTGAGCCACCTCATATGCGTAATAATATCTGTTCGTTTAAACTTTTAATGTTGCTCCTTACTTTCAGTTGAAAAAACTTGTTTTTAATTTAATTTCTGAAAGTTTTTTAAATAATGCTGGAAAATTCGGCGCCCCTTCATAGAAATGTCCCTTTCCCCAAGGAAACATTCTCCATGGAAAGATCCTCCCCCGTAACCCCCTTCTCTGACTCCTTTCCTCCACCAGAAACAAATCCCTCCTGAAAACAGCTGTATACTTCCCAATAACCAATACTATATGTAAACAATGGGCAAAGCTCATAACTTGCAGCCCTTCCCCTGAAAACTGTGGGGACTAAGTCATCCTCAAAGACATATATATTAGATTTTCGAATATGCTGAACACAATGGCTATCTCAAAATTTTGATTGGGTGACTTCGGGAAAAAATGAGCGCGGGAGGGGGCCAAGTTGCCCTCCAATTTTTTTGGTCACTTAAAAAGGGCACAAGAACTTTTAATTTCCGTTCGAGAAAATTCAACATTTTTGCAGATAGAAGCTTGAAACTTGTATAGTAGGGTTCTCTGATATGCTGAATCTGATGGTGTGATTTTATTAAAGTTCTCTTTCTTTTAGGGGTTATTTTCTCCATTTTTCGAAAATACGGAAAATTTTCTCAGACGCGTAACTTCTGATGAGTAAGACTAAACTTGATGAAACTTATATATTTGAAATTAGCATAAAAATCTGATTTTTTTTGTATGTACCTATTGGTATTAAAATTCCGTTTTTTAGAGTTTCGGTTATTTTTGAGCCGGGTCGCTCCTTACCTACAGTTCGTTACCAAGAACTGTTTGATCGTGGTATGCATGCAATAAACCGAGTGTGTAAAGAACAATTTTCCTTTTTGTTTTCAGTGATGCGCTTGTCAATTTTATGTCAGTATATGTTGAGGGGGTTGTTATTTTTGTCTGTTCGGAGACCTCATGTTCGCTTTTGACCTATACTTATTTGTAGGCTATCTGATACGCCGTTTGTATGTCTTCCTTGTTTTACCCATAACAGCGCTATAATAGGGTTATAATAGCGTTCGCTATTTTTGGGCTACTTTGGGCTATGTTTGGGCTAGTGATTGCTGCTGTTTGGGCTATAGGTTATGCAAAAAATCTGGCAACACTGAGCGCAAGATGGTGCAAACGGCAAAGTCACCAAAAATGGTTGCTGATTGGCCAGCGAAAATTACATCGTATGCACGTTGCCAAGTTGCTGCCAATTGATTAAAGTGACTAAAGAAATAATATCCGTATTTATAAGTATAAAATATATACAAATATAATTATAAATACAAATATAAAATTGCTAAGTTGCCTGATTATATAAACTAAGTTACCTGGTTATATGTTTCCTTGGACCCTTAGATCTTCCAGAGCCATGGATGGCGCATAGTGTGTCAAGAAACCTCTCAACTCGTCCCGAAGCTTAACCAAAGGGCTGACGTCATCCCTTTCTGGTAATACGGATGTCTCAGCTGTTCTTAAGGAGGCCCTAGACGGTCAATCATTTTGATCAAAAGTTTCCTTCTATCGATTGACGTGTGCTTCAATGAACCTTCAATCTCGACCGAAGCTAATGTAATACACTGCTTTCGATCAAAGGGATTGAGTCGTTAAAATTTTCTATCAATCACCGTCAACGCTTGACTCGAGTGTCAAACAGGTTCCTAGACGGTCAACCATGCTTGAGTAAATGGATTGACGGAAGCTTTTCATCAAAATGATTAACCGTTTAGGGACTCCTTTAGATCTCGGTCATAAGTTCACTGTAAAGTTGTTTTTTGGACGACCTTGTCTCCTTTGACCATCTGGTATCCAATCCTAAGTTGTCGAAGCAAGAAGGCTTTGTTGCATGCAAAAGACATATAGCAAAGCTGACCATTTCTAGCACAAATTTCGGAATTGCTTACTCTTTGTTGCCAGCTTGTATTTAGGATTATTCTCTGGTAGATATTTTTGAAGTAAAGAATCCTCTTTTCGAGCTACTGGCTCATTTTACAGCACTCGCTGGCATAAAGGAGTAAGGAGAGTGTGTCACTATTGAAGAGATGTAACTTCAATTGCAGGGAATACTTGTTTTTCCTCCAAATTGACTTTAATATATTGAAGGCTCCAGTTGACTGCCTAATTCTGTGTTTTATCTTGGTCATTATTTTGTCATCTCAATCAGCTCAGCTACCCAGGTACTTGAACTCCTTGACCTGCTCTAAATTCATATTCTTGCAATGCAGAAAAAATGGTGAATTTGTGATGGACATGCTCTTTGACTGTGAATGGCGTCACAAGAGAGATCGTTTCGAATCTATAGTCCTATAGAATCGGGAGAGGGCTCATTCGTAATATCATGCGAAATTCCCATTAAAAATAAATTTGAATAAATCAGGATAACTTAGGAGAAAGTGCAAAAGAAATTTTTTAGTTGATCATTCTAAATTGAACATATAGAGTGTCAATCTACTAAAACAAAATGAAATAGAAAGAAAAATGTCGTCTTTGTAATATTTATTTTCACGAATTTTGCAACTAATATTTCAAAAAAAATATATATTTTTTTCAGTGCTATAGAAAACACTTTATTTTGTCTGAGATGGATTTTGTAATGCACTCCAATGTAATCCCACTCTATTGATTTGACAAGTGTTCTTTTCTTGCATTCTCCCTTTTTCTTGCATCCAGCTCCTACAGTTGTTAGAGCATTTGTACAATCATTTTCTTTTTTTAGTCTGGGCTATGTTTTTCATATTGCTTCCAATTTCCCTGGGAATATTGAACAATATTATGACCGCATAGAAGATGTCGTAGTTCAAGCAGACATGGTTGACAACAAATATGTACAATTTGAAGGAGGATTATCGGTTACAAGTAAGTGATTTGTGCTCTAGTCTTTATGACTCTGCCATAAAGTGTGTAATTTTAATCGTATCGGACCACAGTCGATTCATTCATGCAACTAAGAACAAAACATGACCTTCTACTTCGGAGTGAGCTTTATATCTTTATTTACTTAGACTTGCGATTGCGAAGAAAAGGTATATTATTAATGAATGAAAGCATATCTGTATTCGGACTTTTCCTTTGGATGAGGGAGAGGACGGGAGCTAATAATTTCTATTTTGAAATGGGGGAGGCACAACAGGTCCATCTCCTCTCATTGCAGGTACTTAATTTCCTGTTGAAGTCGAGAAGGAACAATGGAAACTTTGCATGAAATTTAACATTTAGTTCTTTGATTTCTGCTCAGGTGTGAAAAGGTGTCATAAACTTTGCAAAATGATACATCCGATGGATTAAAAAGGGCGATTGCACCCAACTATTAAAAATGGATAGACGAAAAAAAAGAACTCATACAAGTTCTCCTTAGCTGTATACGCTAGTCGTCTCTGGCCATCCAGGCTGGAAGCAAATAGTGACGAAATATTATGCGAACTAGTTCCTGTAGTTTTCGAATAGGAAGCCCTTCTCTTAATGCTTCTTTTATTTTTCTTCTTTTTTTCAGATTTCTTCTGATTGATTTCTTAGAGGTTCTTTAGGTTAAAGGCTTGTCACAATAAACACTTGACCATACACAACTGGGATAGCAAGATAAAATTAAGGAGGGGTATTGGATACAATAATATGTAAAGTAAATGGTGATTTTCTTCTTGAAAGTAAAATGGAATTTGAGCTAACTTGGTTTGAAATAATTAAACCAGCACTAACAACCCAACCATGCATTGCACTCCCGGCCGAAGACAGTGAATCAGGAGATCGATACCTGCGCAACGCAGATCATTGGTCAGTATGCGAAAAAGTTAAGTTGAAGTTAGCACTAACAATATTGGATAGAAGGTCATTCCAATTGTTTGAACTCGATTAACAAAAGCATAAACCGATCCTTTTGTTATACTTGTTGCAATATATCGTAATCTAACACCATAGTTGGATCTATGTATGCGTGTGTTTACATATGTGTGCGTTAATTTTTGCCTTTTTGTAACGTGGTTTTTTTCTTGTTTGTCTATTTATGATATTGTTGTTTGAGGATATGTCTTGTTTTTGTTTAAGTGGTGTGTTTTGTTTGTCTCTTGTTGAGGCTCTATGTCTACCCAATGTTTCTTATGCTTTGTCTTATTTCAATCTTCATTCAGCTTTGGTACTCAATGGTATTTTTGACCTCTCTACGAAGCTGGGCAGAAAGCCAGATTTGAATGCAGAGCAAGTGATTGGCTTCGGAGAGTACCTGGTTAGTCGAAAGACGGTTCGCCAAGCCAAAAGTATCGCCAATCTACTGACATCATTGGAGTATCTTACCACAAATCAGGTATGTATTACCTTTTGGATATACAATCTGAACGGGTATAATTAAGAGCCTGCAATTGATACGTAATTTTCTGAAAGCCCCAATTTCAGTCAAAAGTAAACAACATATGGTATGTGTGTTGTATCTACCCCCTAGTCTCTCTTTATTCTAATAAAATGTTTGGATTAACATTACTATTGTAGAGTAACGTTCCTCCTCGTATTGGAGATGTATGCTAATTGGTAACATCAAAGATGACTTCTGCTTACCTGCATAGTAAGGGCAAGAATGGGGTTGGGACATCCCTATAAAAAAAATTTATTCGAAGAATTCATTGAAAAGCACAAAGTGATGACCATAAAATTAATTTTCATATTTCAGTTGGAGAAATCAAATATTCCCCCTCAAGAAATATTTGAAGTGGTATACTTTTTCAAGGATGATTATCTTTCTCGAACTATTTATTTACAAATATTAAACTTGAATGTAAAAAACAGGGCTTTAAAGAGAGAGATAGGACTAAAGGTAGAAAATTCTGCAGAAAATAATGAAACTGTTTTTTATATTATTTTTTTCCTCATTTATATTATTTCATTATATATCATTTATATCATTTAAATTTACTCAATTATTCAGTGAATTTGCTATTGTTATTGCACTAAAAAAAAATTAATGATTCCTTCAAAGCCGTTTTTGTTACTAACTGGCCTAGACTGTCATTGTTAAAACAAAATTCTAGAATGATTTAAGTTGTTCATCTTAAAAGCTAGAAATTTGGCTTGCTATTGTGAAGAAATAAATGCTGTTCACAAAGTTTGCCGATTCAGTCATTTTTTTGGTTTTCAAATCTCATCGTGAAATGCTTATTTGTAAATTGACAAGCTTAGAAAACAGATTTTACTTTATGAATTACCATAACTCTATATTTCAGTGTATATAACTTCTACCTGGGGCCCTTAGCCTTTGATGACTCTATAACGGGCTGTTCTCTATTGTCTCATACCCTGTTCACTTCACTCATGAATTCAGGGATTTAGGGCCAGGAAAGTCCTTAATTTTGCCGATGAATTAGGGCTATTAAAACTCAAGACGTGGAGTTGAAGCCGTGAAGATTTGAGGCTTTGGGACCGGAGTTGGTGAAAATAAATAAACTCAGACTCCAGTACCTATTATTTAATCTTTTTTATTCAGTGGCTTTGAATTGTGACATGACTTCCTAATTTGTCGGGTCAAAATGGCTCTTATTCACCTGGTAAACACTTTGACATATCGGACTCGGAATGTGTTTAGAATTTCAAGAGGTTGGTTCGTATCTTCAAAAATTGAAGGAAGTGGTGTCGAAAATTGTGAAATTCGTGGAGTTGACATATTGAATTATCCAAGTCCCCACTCTTGTGAAAATATTGAATGGAATAAATACCAATGCATAGAGCTGATGTACAATACCAGTAAGCGATTTTGATGGCGATTTTTGGGAGAAATTCTCCGCTAGGGAATTTTCTGCGAGAGAAGCTTTCTAGTGGGGGAATTGCGGTGGTTCCATAGACATTTTTCTATGGAGGCGGGGATTACCGGCATGATTTAAAACACGATTAAAAATTAAATGAAAAACAAGTCTTTTTTCGAATGAAAGCATGCCAAGGAGAATTTTCGAGGCGGAATTATCCGTAAGACGTAAGAAATTTTCTGGGGGAAATTTTTTGCGAGGATGGAATTACCCGGGGAGAGAAGGATCTTACGCCGGAGGAACTTTTCATTGAGGAATTTTCGTGGGGAGGCGGATTTTCCGGTATTAATTGAAAAAGAATCAGAAATTAAGTAAATAAAAGCGAGTTTTTTTTTTAACTAAAAGTAAGGACCAACATTAAAATGAACAGAAATGATTTGCCCTCTCCTCGATACCTCGCTCTTTATACTAAAGTTTGAATTTTAGTCCCAATTTTTTAAGAACGACTCTTGAAACATAAGTTAATTAGAATAAGAAGTATTTTGAAATAATAAAAAACTTTAGCTTGAAGAGTGAGTGATTGAGAAGGGGTATCCCTCCTTATATGTGTAATAATTTATGTTCGTTTTAAGTTTTGATGGTGCTCCTTACTTTCAGTTGAAAAAAAACTTTTTTTTTCATTCAATCGTCTTAAAAAGTCGGTTCTTTTGATGTATGTATTTGTTATCAAACGTTTTTTTTTTTTTTTTTTTTTTTTTTTTTTTTTAGTTTTGGCTACTATTAGCAGGAATTTGCTCCAAAAGTCCAAAAGCAAAACAAATCTAGAACATTTTGTTGCGTACAAACATACACTAAGGTTTGTATTATTGGAGGTTATAAAACATTTAGACTATATATTGTGTGTAGCTTCAAGACATCCATTTTACAATTTAAGCCTCCTATTCGTGACTTAACAACCTTCAAAAGTCTATTTTGGTTATATCAAACACCATCTGTGAAGCATGGATTACCATTTTGTTTTAGAATAGTCTCTGAGCCTCAGCATTGTCATCAACGTTCTCAAAGACCGAAAATTCTAACATAGGTACCAATCTTCTTCTGTGTTTGTGGTTGTTATGTGAACAAAATAGATAGCCATACATGCTATTAGGTGTACTCACTATTTATTTTGTAACGCTTCCTTTTTCAAACAAATATTACTCTCCTCCCTAAAAATAAAAAATACTTTTATAATTATTGGTAAGGAGTAGTCTCCTTATAGCCAAATATACCTCTAAAGCTTCCCCTACAATAGCCAACAGTCTATTAATATTGCAATCTCCATTTGGTCTCTGCAGCTTCAACACACTGAGAAGCTTGCTTTAAAATTGGTAGTTATACAAACTATAAGTATTTTCTTTATACATAAAAGCACTTCGGATTTCTACGATATTATTTGGGTCAGATTTCTTCTTTTCCTTTTTTTGCTGATTGATCCTATTCCATTTCAGAACCACCATACGGATTATTTCCTTTTAGTCCCACTTTGATCACCATCATTACTGGCTATGAGCCTATTATTAGGCTCATAGCTAGCTCTCAGAGGATCAAAGCTAACTGAACTTTCTTTAATACCAACTTCGGGGGAAATCACATGCTATTTGCGAAATATGTAATTACTGTGTTTTGCTTTTCATATTATATCATAATCTTAAGCTTAGGTAATTATCGGCAAACTCACGCCTCATACAAGTTAAAAATCGTTCTATAATTATTTATTGCTGGGGTGTTGTTTGGGTGGGCTGAGGTATTGAGTGCATCCATATTTTTTTTTTTTTTTTTTTTTTCACGGAGGACTGGTTATCTTGCGTCAAAAGATTTTGATAAATATTATGTTCATTTCTTTTTCAGTATTTTGTCCCTTTGGTTTTATCAATCTCTTCTCAACCAGTCATCTCTTCTGAAAACCGGAACCTCTTAGTCCGTGTTTGCGATTTACTTGGCAATGACATTCAGGTGTCTAAAGTCAAAGCGAATAGTATCGTATCTACTGATGATAAATTGGAAGTGAAGAAGGACATTGCTCTCTCTGCCGAAGGGTGAGTGTCTTCTACCTTTTTAAAAGAATTATTTGTATATTTGTCACCCTTTGTGCAGGCATTACATGAGCAGACATTAAAAACTAAAAACTTAAGGTTAATAAGTAGTGTGCCATCAAAATAATATTTGTTTCTTCCTTTTTTATTTCCGGGCCAGTTAGAATAGAAAGGCTAGTCTTAGAAACTTAGGAGGGCACAAATATATAATCCTCACAAACCCTGAACCACTCAAGAAACTCTTTTTTTTTGGAATTATTTAGAAAGAGTTCTACTAAGTTTTATTTTAGTTTTGCTAAATCAACAAAATATAAAATTCAACTAGCAAAAAAGCTGAGTTACAGTTATTTTTTTTATTTATTTACCGACCTGTTCTTTTTTTCCTTTTTTTTTCTTTTTGTTACTCTTGATAATTTTTAATTCATACAAAGTTAGAGTAAGCAAGCAGAGAGAATCAAAGCTCCACTCTATGGCTAAAAAATACGATAAAAAGGCCAAATTATGTTAAAAGCGGGATATAGAGGATTTTCGCAATTATACCTGCGCTATTCAAGGGCGAAAAAAAATAGGGTATGACAGATCTGGTAGGCCCCCACCCCATGTGTAAAAAATAAAATCAGACGAAGAAAGGAATAATATTAACATAAGAGAAAACCAACAATTTTCAGACATGAAATAATTCAAGTTAACAGGCCAGGAAGTCCCGCTGATGGAAACAAAATATGATTCTCTCCAACCCTAGTTGGCGGGTTATAAAATCTTTTCTTTGTTGTTTTCCTAGAGATAGTAATAATATATAGTTATAATGGGGAAAATGAGTAAAAAGCATGTGTTTTTATCAATAAAACCTATAGATATCCGTGGTGCAACAAAAATGTACAGAAGGTTTTTTTTTTATCAACAAAAAAAATATATTTTTCCAAATATAGGGAAAGCATTTCCCTCCTCCCCCTCAAATGGTTCCCCAGTCAAGTTTAGACGTTGAATGGTCTTATTTAATTCTAGGATGTTTATAATAAAAAAAAAAGTCTGGTGATTCTACTAATGACAAAAAAAAAAACAAAAAAAAAAAATCAAAAAGAAAACCAACAATCCCAAAATAAAGATTTTGGTGTACCTTTTGGTTAGTTCAACATCCTGCTGAAACTATCCTGAAGGTTTAAACCTTTTCTCTTAGCATTGCCTGAGATATTCTTAAGGCGCCATTTTGACAACCTCCATGCATATAATATGTTATAATGTAATTCAACGTCCCCCTCAACATTTAAAAGTTTCACCATAATACTTCTAGCTATAGATTTAGTAGTAGCAGCAGTATTAGTAATAGTATTAGTAGTAGTAGCCTACTATGCGCATAGTGCCTTTTACTCTAAACCGTTCCTGAGGTATTGCTGTATCTGAGGTATTGTACCTTGATTTAGTTTAACCTTCCCGGCAAATCAACTGAGAGTATAACTTAATGCCCTAAGTCGTTCCTAATATATTGTTGATACGCCCTTTTGATAACCTGCAGGCACATAGCGTGTTGTTTTTTTGTGTGCATATAATGTGTAACAAATCGCAAACAAAACAAATTTTAAACATTTTCCATTTTATTACTTTATAGATCCAAAATTGCTGAGACTTTGAGGAATCAGTATATATTAAACTGTCAATCCAGATTCCTTTGTTTTTTTCAGTAATCTTGGTTATTATGATGATTTTTTCTTTCGTGTTATGAGAAATAAAAACACTTACCTCGATGTAAAAACTGTTCTCGGTAAAGTGTAATTTATGTTCTAGTCTTTAAAAGACACAGAGGGTGTTAGCCCTGGACCTTTTTGTTTCACTTATTTATTGATAGTGATTTATGATTGTTTTACGCTTGAAATGTTATTTGACTTTATTTCTGCTTATCTTTGGATTAATGTAGCTCTTGATTTTTTTTTTTTCGAAAAATTTCTTATGGGGAAAATGTTGTTTAATTAATTGCCAATAAAATTCAATTGTCCTTCCATATGTTTTATGCAGGTCCCTTCTTGAGACTGAAGACAAACGCTGGTCATTCAAAAATGGATAATGGTTTTTTAACTTCGCTAGATACCTTCTTCACCCTATGTACAAAAACTATCCAATAATTAAACAATTTAAACTTGCTAAATGTCGTAATTAATAGGTTATAAGTAAGCAGCATTTTTTTTCCTGCAAAGATGTGGAAAAATGGATTTTTCCAATTTAAAAATGTTGATTGCAGAATCAAATCAGAGAATCTTAACACCTTTTATATAAATTATTATTATCTAGGTGTACTAAGGTGTGACCCTTAGGGGATACCATGTGCATTTCTGGAGGAAAAGGGGAAAAAAAGTATATTTTACATCATATTTTAGATGCATTCTGGGAGGAGTCCTTTGGATTTATCTGGGCGGGGGGGGGAGAGTATGTGCATCCACCGTGATGAGTGTCGTTCATTATTAGTTATTATCGTTAAGTAATTATCTAAAGTATCGTTATTTGTTTTGTGAATAAAAGCGCGAGCATAAGTACGCATTAGTAAAAGATGCTGTAGACACGAAACAACAAGTTATTTTCAAGCAAAAATTTTTCTTCTTTTTTTTTGGGGGGGGGGCAAAATACACTGATCAATTAATAAACTATGTCAATGTAAGGGTAGGTCTCTCCATTTTCTCTGAAAATGAGTGCATAGAATTGTGTTCTAGGATTTCTTTTATGTTCTAAGGGTTCCGTGGCCAGGAAAGAACGGGAGAAAATGAGAGCATTTTAGGGGATTTTTGACCTGGGGAAACGGATTTTGTATTTTGCTTGTGTTTAATATATTGGAAGATCTAGTATGTAATATAGACAAATAAAAATGCTAAATATTAAATCTTCCAATATATTAAGCCCAAGCAAAATACAAAATTCACTTGCCGAAGTCAAAAATCCCCTAAAGTTCAGCTTAGGTAGGATAATATCACATTAGTTCACCACCTCAAATAATCACTAAACCAAAGCCATAAACTCCGTAAACATCAACTCCAGGGGACAGCAAAAAGAACTCAATTATTAGCTAGAAATTCCAAACCTTCTTTTTGAAGATACCAACCGAGTGGCATATTTGTGCAAACTCTGGGAGTTACAATTTTAACAAAAACCTCTTTAGTCAAATTTTATATTATCCTGTACGTTTGATCTCAAGCTACATTCTAAAAAAAAGGTCTGAGCCTAGAGAAAGATAGTAAAGGCGTGCTGGAAAGCGTAAATAAGTTGTTGTTTATGTTTTTGCTTTGCTGTGCTTTGCCCTGCTCAGTGTCTTTTTTTATGTATCTAGACACTGAAATAAAGAACAAAAGCATACATATTGTATGTACTAAGTAGGGAAAAATAATGGGGAGTGTTTCGAGTCTAGATACTTATTATGTTTACAAAGTCTGAGATTTATCTTTTTATATTATTCGAGTATGCCAATATTTTTTTTATGTTTTTTTTTTTTTAAACTTTGGTATTCTATGATGTGAAATGTTGAGCTCTATATCCCATGAAATTTCTTCTTTTTTTAGTAATAACTTCAAGTTATCACTTGATGGAGATATGTCTGTTGGTTTCTACACTGCAGACCTATCGGTCGATGTTGTTGGTGATAGTCCTTTCATTGGAGCTGATAAATCTACAGTTAGTTTCAAAGTTGTAACAGAGATAGCTGTCACTGGTGTGGAAATTGGAGTTGGTGATATTGATCAGACAACAGCTTTGAAAACCAAAAGGTAGTCACCTCATTTTTATATTTAAAAAAGGGGGGTTATCTCATAGATAAACATGATAGTAACACTGGAGAGTATCTTAAGGCTGTATTCAATGTTTACGAACAATACGTTTTTAGCCTCTAGCATTGGTGTTTTTGTTTATTTTTCTGTGCTTTTCTTGGCTCCGTGAAAATGAGGTCTAATTTTTTTCTAATTGTATCGAGGATTCTCCCTAACGCCTCCCTATCTACGCAGGCATGAGGTAGATCTCCGTTCATGTGTAGCTGAATAGCTTCATGAAAGAAAGAAAGAAGGATTTATTGAAAAAAAAAACATATCAACAAAAAATTATTGCTTCCTCCCCTAAAAAGCAAAGCTTGTCCGTGGGGGAGGTAGAGAAAACAAAATCCTTAAAACAAAGAACACTTGGCCACTAATACCATCACACTAAACAATAAATACAAAATAATATCATATATTATACTTCCTCTGCGAACATCATATCAACAAAACCCCCACAATAAATAAATCAATCAATCAGTCAAAACTCATATTCAGCAAAAAGCAGTTCCTTAATGATTTTTCTAAAATACTGGGGTCACCAATAGTCTTAATATCACTATTCAAACTATTCCATTTCCGCGTACCTCTATAAAAAACAGAAAAACATGAACGGGAAGATATAACTCTAGGTACACAGAAATCCGCGCTACCCCTTGTATCATGAGAATGAACAGTAGAACTAATGGACAATAAATCACCAAAACAACGAGGCTGAACATCCTGCTGCATTCCAAAAATAAACCACAATACATAGAATTCACGAAGGCCTGCAGGCGGCAAAATTTTAAAGTTGGGTAAGTTTCTCGAAAAGACATACGTGGAGATATACCGGCTAAAATTCTTACTGCATGATTTTGTAAAACTCTTATTGGTTTTAGGATAGAAGAAAAAGTAGAGAGCCAAATACTCGAACAATAAAGTATATACGGGTGTATTAAAGAAAAATAAAGATGGCAAAGGACAGACTTGGGAAAACAATGTTGGAGTTTCTTCATTATACCGAGATTTCTAGCCAGAATTTTGCTAGTTAAAGTTACATGTTCCTTAAAAGATAGAGTTTCATCTATCACAATCCCAAGGTATTTAAAAGACGCAGTCAGTTTTATAACGCCATTGGGCATATCTAATTCCTTGATCCATGGGTAAAACTTTGATGATCGCGAGAAAATAATAGAGTTAGACTTAGCCATGTTAATCCTTAATTTATTTACCCTCAGCCATTCTATAATTCTATTAACTGATTCCTTCATGGAAATCTGCAGCAGCTCCGCTGTCTTAGCTGTGCTATAATGGCTGTTGTGTCATCAGCAAAAAGTGAAACTGTTTCATTAGTCGGGTTTACCGTTAGTTCATTTATTCTATAGCAAAAATTATTTCGACAATTTGGTAAATCATTAATAAATATCAAGAATAATATAGGACCGAGAACTGGTCCTTGCGGAACACCTATTTCAATACGCTTTTTTTCGGAAGAAGAATCATTTGTTTGAACATACTGATAACGATTACTTAAAAAACTTCTTAAAAAATTTAATGATTTACCCCTCAAACCATACACCTCACACTTCTTAAGCAGAAGTTGATGATCCCGAAAGTAGAAAACTTTCAGGAGATCTAAAAATACAGAACTTACTTTAAAACCTTCATCTAATACATTATTAAAAATATTTGTCAAATAAATCATCCCTTATTCCGTTGTCGTTTTTCCATGCAACCCAAATTGTGTCTCTACCAGTAACTTATGATCCTCCAAAAAACTCATCATTCTAATACTAAAACACTTCTCCAAAAAAACACGGGAAATGACGGGTAGAACAGATATCGGTCTATAGTTTCCTGGGTCATTTTGAATGCCACCCGTATGAATTGGGGTTATACGAGCAACTTTAAAACACTCTGGGAATTTTCTTTGACGTAAATACTCATTAATTAACCCACATAAAACTTCAGCTATATCAGGAAAAATACATTTAAGTGTTTTTAGAGTAATATGATCGCTACCAGATGAATTACTACCCAACCCATAAATAATTTTTTTAATTTCATCAACTGTTAGAAGTCTAAGGTGAAGAGATACATCAATCGGGTCCCTCATTAAGGATTCGAACGTTGGATCACCACTATCAGGTACAACTGACATAGCTAAATTCAGACCAATATTCGAAAAATAACTCTGAAATTCATTGCATATGTCCTTTTCAGAATTCAAAGTCTTTCCCATTACACTAACTAATTCATCAAGTACACTATTTATTTTTAATCCAATCACTTCTTTTATTAGTCCCCAGGTTTTCTTAGGGCATCCTTCGACCTCCTTAAACTTTTTCTCAAAATATAGCTTTTTTCATTTCTTAAAATTGTATTCAACCTATTTCGATAAATTTTATATAATTGCTTATTTTCTTGTGTCGGGTTAATTATTTAAGCTCTAAACAATTTATCTCTTACATTTATTTGCTTCAAAATCACAGGACTAATCCAAGGTTTTTTACTTGAGTGCTTTCTATTTAACGGTTTCAATATGACTACTTGACTTATCAAACTCTGCAACTTTTCAAAAAATAAAATAAACTTTGAATTTGCATCTTGAAGTTCGCCTAGAACATCGTACCAATCCACCTTTTCTATATCATTTCTCAGTTGTACTATCGCATTTGGACTGATCACTTGAATCCTTGATTTTTTGCCTTTAACCACCTTCGTGACAGTTCAAAAGCTAGCTGAAACTCCAAAGTGGTCAGATACATCGTTGATAAGGACCCTGGGAAGATTCAAGGGTACATTAGAAAGGATGTTATCCAGAAGCTTAGCTGATGTTCCCGTAATTCTTGTAGGGATGTTTATACAAGGATGAAACCCATTAGATAAACTTCTATTAATATATTCAGTGCTAGCAGATGACTGATCTATAAGGTCAATATTAAAATCCCTCATAATATAATACGGCATAGACTTAATATGGATTTCTATTAGTTGTTCTCCAATTCGCTCCATACAGTGATGGAGCAGGCTCTACGGAGTTCAATATATTACAACAATAACAAGTTCAAATTCTCTCTAGTAACATCTAGAACAAAACACTCGCAAACTTTCTCTCTATATATTGTGAGATCTTCTCTTATTGAAACCTTATAATCAGCCTGAATATAAGCTGCTAGGCCTCCATGTTGGTAATACTCTCGATTCCTTGCCTATAAATTATAACCAGGGATATGTAGTAATTGCAAGTTATAATCATTTAACCACGTTTCAGTTAAAGCGATCACCTGAAAGACATTAGTATTTATTAATTCCGATAAAAAATTATGCGCTGAATTCAATCCCTGACAATTCAAATGAAAAATGTTAAGGCCAAAATGGCCCCTATCACAATGCAAGGGTAGTGTCCCTTCTTTAAAAATATTCCTTGATGGTTCATCTGTGAAAATCTCAGTAGCATTAATATCTAAATTTCTATTTATCCTTTCATTAAACTGGCTGGAAAAATCAACCCTTCGACTTTCAATATGCAGGACATTGCTGTTCCCAGGAAGTAAAACGTTACGGTAAAACGTTATGTGACGGTAGAGGGTGGTGGTGGCGAAAAAAAATCATTATCTACTAAACATATATCTAGACCTAGATAAATACAAAAAAAAAAATATATATTCCGTATTCCGTGTCTGGCGACTCACAAATAATTTCATTCTGAAATATAGTCAAAACATGGAACACATAAATTACAACGTAAGCCGTCAAATATATTCGCATACACGCTTGATGTTGCAGGGGCACAACTCATCAATTTCTGACAGGTTCAGTTTATATAAAAAACTTTTTAGCCTATTGAATTTCAGGGAGCTATTTCTCTGCTTGTTGCGAAGTCGGTCTTGTGTACTGGAAAAATAAATTTATCGTGCTAATTAAAATGCAAGATGTTTATTTTTTTCTAGCTTTCTTGAACTATCGCCAAAATCCCTTCAGTTTGAAGAAAACTTGACCAGTGCTCCGTCCAATAAGTTTATATGTAACCAAGATTGTGACCAAAATCCAGTAATCCTGATTTTTTTTTTCGTTTTTCCACGAAGAAAAAAAGTGGATAGATAACACCACAGTGCTTGGGACTGCAATGTATTTTTGTAATAAGTACTTTTTTAGTCAGCTCTATTTGGAATTCACATCTGTTTCTTCTTCGTTTACTTCTTCAATTCTTTATTCATCATCACAAATCAATATAACATCTATGATAATGTCCTTTCTTTTTATAGGAGCCATTTGGCCATTATTGTATTTCTCAGAGTCTTGGTTTGAGTGAATTTATAGCTTCCTCAAAGATTTTAAGTGGCTCTAAAATTTTAAGACACGAAAAGAATGACCTTTTTTTAGTAAAAAGAAAAAGTTACTTCTAGTCGAAACAAAAATTGTTATGCTGCATTAATGAATCTGTCCCTTTTTGATTATTATGATAAAATTAGGATCCATGAGGGTGTTTTTTAACTTCTCTCCTCTTTCCCTTGAAAGCTTTCTGGAAAAGATCCGCAACCCAAGTTAGAGTATCTAAAGCTGCTTTCAAGTTCCTGTCTCCACTCTCTTTCCCCGCTTAAGAACAATAGCTTCTGGTTATTTTACCTCCATTTGTTTCTTTAGGATACCGGTATAGAAAAAACGTTTGCCCATATTCATTAAGCTGCTTTTATCATTTTATCAATGGGTCAAGTTTCAATAGGCAATTTCCTTACATTGTCAAAATAAGCTGCGGGCGAATTTTCCTTTAGGGTAAATTTTCAGAGCAAAACGTTCTGTAGCTCTTCTCTACTATTCTTTTGAAACATTTTAAGCATAATATCTTTCATTTGTCTGTCTCGAGGGGAGGGGGGGGGCGTTAAGACGCGATGGCTGATAGTTTATTTCAAAAATTGTACATTGATTTGAGAGCATGCAAGGAATAACTGGAAGTTTGTGAGACTTTCAGAATCATGTTGCACTTGGAAATGCAATTGAAAGAGTAACGATCATGATTACTATTATCATAATACACTTTTTAATATTTTCTAATGAATATTTTACCGGTGAAATTTACTAGGAATTTTGTCTATTCCTTTAATGATTTGCATAGAAAAAAAACTTGATTTCGTAGGTTTTAATCTACATTCCAATTTATTGTAGATAATCCAAAATCTGGGTTGAAAGACCCAAGAGTGTTACCGCTGCTCGTGTGGTTTTTTGTCCTTTTTTTCTTTGTGTTATTAATGCTTTGGCTGTTTGTATGATTTCTGTTTAGCTTATGAATATGTGCGTAAAGATTTTTTTTATGAGATTACTGACATTACGTGTCTCTGCAGCTCAAATTCAGGATTAAAAGTGCAGAAATTGGTTGTCTTGCTCATCTCTCTTTTTTGCTATTAATTTGTTTTTCTTATTTTTTGCCTCTATGCTTCAGCATTTTTCTCGATATGCTCGAGTGGTTCTGAGACTTTGATTTATTTGTTTTTTTCTGGATACAGTCGGGATGTTGTAATATTTATTGACAAAGGTAAACTATTGTCTTCCTACTTGCATGAACTTATACAATGTGACACTCTTTTTTTAATTCAGAATTAAATAGTAATTGACTGTCATATTCAGTCTAACCACAGTTTGGCCCAATGCTGATTCCTATTCTCTTTTATGGACCTGCTTCTTATTCTTAGCCAAAATAAGTTTGTTAAATTATTTATATATTTTATTTAGAATTAGAGATGGCTGACGAGCTTGATAGCCCCTCTGTAATAAGGCCTTTTTGGTTCTTTTAACTTAAATCACTCTTCACTTTTATTTTTTAAATGCGTTTTATATTCAATTTGTGTTTATGTTTGTTATTTCCAAATCTGATGAAAAAAAACACACATTTCTTTACCAGGAAAATTTTAATACCTGAAGGTATTTTAATTAGTTTTTTTTTATTTGTCTTGATGCTAAAATTTTTCAGAAATGCTATGTGTACGCCAAGCGTTTTTGAGTAAAATCCTAATGATGTTTATGCTGTTTAGATTTTACTTTTTCTTGCTGTGCTGTTCGAGATGCTCGTGTTAGAAGTTATCTTAACTTTTCCTTTTGTACAACTGCGTAACACTATGCTGTCGATGGTGCCACCAGCGTTTAGTCATGAGAGTCAGATTAAGCACTAAAAGAATGACTTTTTAGTTTCACATTTTATTTAGCAACAATAGTAGGAACCAAGAACTTCATTTTTGCAGTTTGCTCGTACACCTGAGGTCAGGGGTTCGAGTCTTGGTGTCGCTCGCTATTTGGTATGGAACGGGGATCAAAGGTGTGACTCGGTAAGTCCAGCCGGTGTCGACCCCGCTCTAAATGGGTGCCTGGAGAAATTTGAGGAAAAAAAACACGGGAAACGTCGGATGATTTGCCCCCGAACACGCATTGCACTCCCGGCCGAAGGCATTGAACCAGGAGATTGGTACCTACGTAACGCAGATAATTGATCAGCATGTGAAATATCTAAAATTTAAGGGGACTATAACATGTGATTTGAGCACTAGTCACTGAACTCACTAGTCACTGATACTCTAATCACTAGTCACTGATAATCTGTTTTATCTTTTGTCATGTTTTCACAAACTGTTCCTAAGCTGTGAAGCCAGCTCAAATTCAACTTTCGTCAGTGGTAGTTTGTCAAATTGTAAGCTTCTGAAAAATAATGAAGATGATTTCACTCCAACAAGCTTTTGTGATTTTCGGTTCTAACCAACTCAAACAGTCAATATTCTTCTACTAAAATGTAAAACTTATATGCAGTAATCATCCTAATGTTTGTAAGAGTAATATATGGCTATTCTTAGCACGCTCTATATAACCATTTTGTAGCTTATTTTTGTTTTGTCTAGTGTCCAACCACACGCCAAGCTTGAGACTCAGCTGGAGTTGGACGTCCATCAGCGAACTGTTGTCAAATTTCGAGTTCATGAAAAAGACTCGGGAGATAATTTCACTCCTCAGCAGGCTTTTGTTCGTTTTTTTCATGAAGAATCCAAAAAAGAAGTATTTTTGATTGCTGAGCGGTACACTAAGGAACTCTATAAAGCAGAAATGGTAAGTCAAAAGATAAACGTTGTGTAAAGACACTGGAAAAAACATGAAAGGGGAAAAAGACAAGGAGCATAAAAGAAAGATGAAGAATGGGTGACAAGAATAAATATAGAGACTGAGATTTGTAGTCGCTTTCAAAAAAGTTAACGATCGTCAATATGTTGCTCAGTTTTAAAGATGGATTGATCATAAGCAGAATTTATAAATACAGAAATGCTATTAACATACTTGCGACTCGGAATTTTGAATATAAAGAGGCTCCAGTATGGGCTGTTGGTAGCTCTGTTCATGAAGTCTGTGAAAACAGCGGTGGAGAGTTTTTTTTTTAATGTTTGAACGTTTCCTCTGAAGAAGACAAGTTGAACTATAATGAGTAAAGTTAGAAAGTTTTTTTTTTGTTTTTTTTTTTTTTATCAAACATGGAAAAATTAATTTGTTCAAACGAATGTTTAAAGTGGTAATTTGGGGGGGGGGGGGAATTTCACAAAACATATTCCATAATTTGGAGTAGAGTTGATCGAAAGTTTGTGAAACATTCAAGGTTGTTGAGATTCAAATGAGAAAAGACTCAAAGGTTTTATGAAGAGCGGACTTTTATTATTACAATCAACTCTCGCTAATTTGAAATTCATGGGCCGACGATTTTCCTTCGAGTTAAGTACAGTTCAACTTATGCATAGTTAGACTCATAGAGCTGATTCTACATAAAATTCGACTTATAAAGGTAAACGACTTATAGAAGTAAGCCAAATGAAATTCGAGTTACAGAGGTACAAAATCGCTAAGTTTCCTCCCTACACCCAGTACAAAGTTAAGAATAACTTTATTATTGTATTATAGACTTGACATACCAAGACTTGACTTTCAAATGTCAATAATAAATTTAGTTTCCTAGGAATTAGACACCTGAATATTAACCGAATCTGATACAAAAATATGTTAAACCTAATTAATAAATGTAAAGTTGAGATGTTGCATCAGCATACCGAGGTTTGGACTAACAGAGGTTCGTTGAAAAAACTTTGAGATACAGAGGTAAACTTTGACTTGTGGAGGTAAAATGAAAGTCAAATGACGAATTATCTACTGAATTTCGAGCTATAGAGGTAATTTTCAGGTCACTTCCACTTACAGAGGTAAAATACAGCAAAATTATTTCGAGTTATAGAGGTAATTTTCTGGTCACTTCCACTTACAGAGGTAAAATACCGCAAAATTATTTCGGGTTATAGAGGTAATTTTCTGGTCACTTCCACTTACAGTGGTAAAATACCGCAAAATTATTTCGAGTTATGCATAGTTTTTTCTTCGACTTGACAGTTTTTTCCAAGGGGATTGAAAATAATTCGAGATATTTAGGATTTCGAGTTATCAAGAGTCGACTGTATTATTACATTTCTTTGGAAACTAATCATTCCTTTGGCGTTTTTCGTAAAGTAAAATGCTAGAAGAAGACATACGTTCTGCCGTTCTCACCTTTTATCTTCTGCTTTTCCTTCCTAGAAAATAAAACTAGCAGTTCTGGATAATAGGCCTTTTATTCCTAATTATTGTACAAGAGCAGTAAATTTTTAGATTGTCAAGTATTCTGATTAACCTCTCAAAAGCTCCCAAGCGTGTCCTTAAGGGCATTCTCGTTGCTGTATCGCAAAACATAGAAGATAATATTAGTGGTTTTTTTTAAAGGCACATATATGCAATCTTTTATCTAGAACTCCCAAATCTGGGAAACTCCAACAAGAAAAATTTGTTATGAGGAATACTAGGTACTAACCTGGCAAGAATCTATATACTTATGGTTTTTCATGATATAATCATGTCATTTCATGTTTTTATATGTTCCAACTCCATATAACATATAACAATCGCTTATATTTTATGTACTGTACAGTGTACACGCTGAACAATATGCTAAGCTAGTGAAGTTGGTGACATGAAAATGTTGCAGAGTAATCATGAAACCGTGAGAAGGCCTAGAGGCTTTTTTAAACCCCCAAATATTCACTGAAGAAAAGACCAGCACCCGAGCAAAGCAATGGCGTATCCGCAATTGCCTTAGACCCGAGTTGTCGACTCTAGCAGGTGGAGAGGAGTAGATGGGAAAAGGTTGTGGATGGAAAGAGGTGACAAAGGCCTACGTAGCGGGCTTTTTGTTAGGCAAAAAACCTGCTAAGTATGATGTTTGGTTTGTATATATATATATATATATATGTATATATATATATATATATATATATATATATATATATATATATATATATATATATATATATATATATATATATATATCATAAACTCCTTGTTCTTCAATCTTTTTTTTCGTTTTGGATTCAGATGACTTTTTTTTTTTTTTTACATCAAAGGTTCTTTACCACTAGACCTTGAAAGGTAAATTTATGGATTATATGTATAGAGTAATTAACTCATATTGTGTTGTTTCATGAAAAGGACTTGAAAGTTAAAGAAAAAGACTTTGGCGGTGTGTCTGGCGTATACGAAGTCGATCTCATTGTTGGTGATTCTCTTGCCGTCAACGCTCTGAAATGGAATATAGCCTCTGTGAAGGTTTCAGTTACTGAAGTGGTTCAAGGAACAGCCCATGAAAGCTTGTATGCACCAAAGCCGGAGATAAAGGTAGGTTTTGGGTTTAAATTGACTACTGAAAACTTGGGACCGAAATATTAACTTTCAGAACTTCGAGCAAGGGACTAGGCAAGAATTAAGATAAAAAAAAAAAAACTCGCATCGTACACAAAATCATATATTTTATCTTTACATAATAATAATAATTTATTTTTAACCCACTATATATATATACATATATATATATATATATATATATATATATATATATATATATATATATATATATATATATATATATATATATATATATATATATATATATATATATATATATATATATATGTATATATACAGTTGCTATTCAGTCTCTGACCTTTTAAGACATATTTATTCTTTAAAAGGATTAAATCCCAGTTTTTGAACAGGTGTGAATTAAAAGGATTATGTTCGGACTCAATTAGAGACTAAACTTAATTTTATCCAAAACCCCAAGAATGACTAGGCGAGTATGCCCCGATTGTTGCTGCAGGGCAACGTTAAACTGTTTGATATGCAATGACTGTGAATCATATTTTCACGAACAATGGTGCTGGAATTGAATTTTTCCAATGGACTAAAAGTTGTCTATACCTAGATTGTTCTGTGAAAAAGGATAGTTTAAACAAGTATAGTCCAAAAAAGGTAATTACTTTTGCTGATACTTATTCCAGTCAACCCCAGCCTCTCCCAATTACTCCCCCTCGTCGTCTATCGGGCAATGACCAGGCGAACAGTGTGATGGAAATTCGATCGCCCCCTCTAGCTCCAAACCTTCCAAGTAATAATGACCACCTCGAAGCCAACAAATCTAATGCCTCCTGCCAGACGGAAACTACTACTTGTGACAATTGTTGTTCTAATCCCCTATGAGACTTATCACTCCTTTCCCTTAGAGTAATGAGAGATGAATTAAAATGAATAAACAAGGAAGTATCTGCTGTCATAGATCTTAGGTCGGATCTAAGTGATACCCCTCAAAAGTCTTCTAATACTAATGAGGATCAAAATCACGAAATTATCAATGACAAATCCCACCCGGATAAATATGCAATTGTTTCCTGTAACAAAGAAGTGATGAAACAAACTTGTATTTTTCAAAAGTTCAGTTACCTTGGGGATAACATAAATAAGAGTTCATCTGACCTTGAAAACATGAAGTTGAATACTAATGAATGCGAACTAAAGGTCAAGTCAATCAAGATAAGCGGTCATGAACTGACTACACATAAGGGTGTATGCAAATTCGCCTGGAATGATATTTGCAAAAAAAGGCAAAAAATGTAAATATCTACATGTTTGCAAGAGTTTTAATTTTGGGGGTGAGTGTAAAGTCTCTGACTGCCAACTATTACACCAGAAAGTTTGTTTTAAGTTTGGAAGTGGTCGTTGTTTTGTTTGTGACCGGATTCATTTGAATCATGGCTATGGCGCATTCAAAAAACTTTTTAATAATACCTGAAAGAGTTATCATCAACTGTCAAACTTTCTCCCGTGTATTATCACTATGAATATTGAGCAGCCAAAAAACGAAGTTCGCCACACCAGCCCACTGTTCCCACCAGCCCTCAAAAGCGACAGGAATCCGAATTATCAAAAGCACCGAACAAACCCAATCAGAAGACCTCCATGTTACGTTCCAGCTCCCTCCCATTTAAATTGCCAAATCAGCCCATCTCCTCAGTCCCGTTATTTACATCAAATGAACCCAAGAACTTACAACAAGTCTACAATAACAAATCAAGAAACCCTTGTTTGATACATTGCTGCTCCTCCTACACATTTCCCAGAATCCTTCTAGCGAATGTAAGGTCACTGGTAAATAAAATGAATGAATTTCAAATTAATCTTGATAAAAACCAGATAGATATTGCTTGCCTTATCGAAACATGGTCTGCAACTGAAGACTTTTGTTCCATTCCAAATTATGGTTCCCATTTTAAGCCTAGGTTAGACAAAGATGTTATCCCTCTATCTAATGATGGAGGAGTTGCTTTTTTTTGCCGGTCTGCCCTTACTAATATGGTTATTTCATTTTATGAAATATTGAGCAACTCCAAAAACGAAGTTATCTTGCTTTTGACCTGGCCCAAAAACCATCCAAAACAAGTATCTTGCATGATTTTTTGTATTATTAATTACCCTCCTCGTAGTGGATTAAAGGAGGAGCTGACGGCATATCTGCAGTATTATACTGACTGAATTCGCTGCGAGTACCCTTATACTGCCACTACATTATGTGATGGTTTTAATGAGCTAGACCAAAAGTGGCTTAGCTCTGCTCTTAGGCTTGATCAAGTGGTCAAGTCACCTACTCGCGGTGATAAAACCCTAGACTTGATTTTTACCAACATTGTAGATTACTACTGTGTCCCCAAAGTGGCCCCTCCATTAGGAGCAAGTGACCATCTATGCATCTTTTGGACCCCCTTATCTTCCTTTCCCCCTAAGCAATTTATCAGTTACTCTTATAGACCCATTACTGACGAGAAGGTTGCCCATTTCAAATTAAAACTTAGTTCCAAATCTTGGGCCAATATCCTATGTTTTACCAGTGGTAATGAAATGGCTTCTAAGTTTTCAGCGGAACTTTTCCAGTTATATTGTGACACCTTTCCAGTGAAAAATTTTACTCACAAATCTAACTGCAAACCGTGCATAAATAAAAAAATTTTGTACCTAATAAATGAACAAGATAAACTCTTTAAGGAAGGATTTTTCCAAGAATCTCGAAAGCTTAGAAACATCGTTGTTAGCAAAATCTGTAAAGCAAGAAAGGAGCATGGTGCGCACGTGCTCAATAAGTTATTGTATGCGGACCCTAAGAAATTCCACAAAAGTGTCCAAGATCTCATGGGAAAGGTCTCTTCAAAATTTTTCTTACTGGACAGTAATGGTGACCCAGTGGGTGAGGATGTCATAAATGATCATTTTGCTTCAATTTGTAAAATTCACCCGCCACTCCAGCATATGCCGGCCAACAGTGCAGTGAGTGACATTCCTGTGATTGAAATACATCAGACCCAACTTAAACTCGAAACTCTTGACACAAATAAGTCAGTATACCAAGGTAATATCCCTACCAAATTGATTGTGGAATGTGCACAGTATTTAAGTGTATCTCTAACTGCTATTTTTAACCAATGTTTTGTAGATGGTATTTTTCGTGTGTTTTAAACGAGCTATCATATCTCCTAGACCAAAAACTAATATCTCAAAAGTTTCCTCTGACTTAAGACTAATATCTAAAACCCTCCATTTTCTCCAAAGTATTTGAAAGTTTTATTTACCATTTCCTTTTTGACGATATTCATGATAAAATCAACCCAAATCAGTTTGGCTTTAGGCCGAATCATAGCACCACGCATTGCTTAATTTATCTACTTGATACTATTTTCAAACATCTTGAGTTGAATAGTTCCTACGTTGAGGCTGTTTTTGCTGATATTAGTAAAGCCTTCGATAATTTGGATCATTAGACAGTTATAGATAATGCAAGGGCTTTAGGTGCAAGAGATTTTGTTTTACCTAAGTTAACTACATTTTTGTCTGGCTGTGAGCAATTAGTAGTCCTCCCTAATGGGGATTCATCAGGATTTTTCTTGATTTCCTGTGGAGTACCTCAAGGGGCTAGGTTAGGTCCTTTAGCATTTTTGATGGCTTTTAATAATGTTTTACCAAGTTTTGACAACACTTTTAAATTTATGGATGATTTGACATTACTGAACCTTTGTCAAACATCTAATACTTTGAATGTTAGACTCGATTCACTAATTAATAATTTAAAGAATGATCTTGACAATGTTAAACTCAACTTAAGCATGCCCAAAAGCAGTTTCATGTTATTCTCTTTTTCTAAAAATATACTCCCTATCAATAAGTACCTTTGCATACCAAATTCAAAAGCTGTTAAACTGCTTGGTGTGCAGTTGGACAACGAACTTAAATGGAACTCCCACATTTACCAATTATTTAATTCAGGTTGTTTTCTCCTTAAATCTTTCTCCCTTCTCAAACGGTTCTCCATATAAATCCAAAACCTTAAAATGATTTATTGTTCTTATATAAGACCCTGTTTGGAATATGCTTGCCCTGTCTGGCACCCTGGGTTGACCAAAGACCAATGTTCTAAAATTGAAAGTATTCAAAAAAGAGCAGTAAAAATTATTCTGGGGACGGCCTATACTACATACAATGAAGGTTTGGCTGGACCTGTATCCCCAAATGTTGACCATGAGGTACAAAAACTCTTTTGTCCCCTATTTTGTTTCCTGTTTTAATAATTGATATAACTTTTCCCCTGACATCTGTTTTATTATTGATTCAATTTTTTGTTTTATGTTTATCACATAACATTTGTTTTGTTATGGTAATTCTGACGTGCTTATGCTAGCTTTTGTGCTATTTTAGCCAATAAATCATATTCTATATATATATATATATATATATATATATATATATATATATATATATATATATATATATATATATATATATATATATATATATATATATATATATATATATATATATATATATATATATATATATATATATATATATATATATATATATATATATATATATATATATATATATATATATATATATATATATATATATATATATATATATATGTATGTATATATATATATATGTACCATATATATATATATATATATATATATATATAGTGGGTTATGTTTTCATCGGGTATGATTGGACCTCTTTGAGCTGATATTCCTTCAAAACTGATCACTTAATTATGAACATTTTGAGTTGAGGTATCATTATCATAATTCTATTGAACATTTTTTAGAACAAAAATGATAATGTTATACATTTACAAGGATATTCTTAAGATTTATGATATAGGTGACTGGAAGAAAAAAATTAAAATAGTTCATATACAGCAATCTCTCTTGGTTTAATGTTGAATCAGAACAGAAAAAGATAGGAATTTTCCTCTTTTGCAAATTGTTCTGACACCTAATATAAAAGGTATCCAATGAAAATAAGAATATATTCATCAAGTCTTCATTGATAGCTGGGTTGCATATTTGCTAGTATAATTTTGTTAACAAGTATTGCCAATTTACAGCAAAAACACTGAATTTGACGTTAAAAACACTAATTTGTCCGTAAAAAGAAAGAAATGAACCACTTATATCAAGTGAAGTAATCAACTGGTAAGGAAGATGAAAATACAAAATATTGTTCTTTTTATCCTTTGGGTGGGGGTTTGCGTTTTAGACTTATTCTTGGTTCAACTATTTTTTATTGCATTCTCTGCAAAAGGCATACATAAGAAATTGCAGTTTCCACGAGCACACCTCTCATAATTGATTTTTGCTGAAAATGACATTTTACGTGCGTCCATAGCAGTTCTCCATGCTGAAATAAAATATTTAAGCCTTTAGAGTTTACACGGTAAAAATAAAAAACCCTGGTTGTTAAGTATGAGGTGGTGCCATTCTTCCGGAGATATCTCTGAGATTACTAGCCAAAAATAGGGGCCTACTACTGCTAATTTCAGTCACCATTTAGGACTGGCTATCCTGTCCAGCGTCTGACCATGAAGTAGGGTATTTTGTGGAACACACTGCCGAACCTGGATGAATTATTCTGGATGGGGGATGGGGGGGGGCTCAAACCCTCCGGGCATATGAAGCACCGGTCGTGGCACAAGAAAGATCCTTTGAAGAGCAATGCAAGGTGTGAGAAAGAAGTTCTATTGCTATTACCGATTTTGAGCTCAGATGACGATTGCTGCTGATGGGTGGTGAGTCGTGGATAACTCCTCCCTCTTGCTTGAGTGTTGCCTGCCAGGTTTACCTAAAGCTGCTGGCTGGGGTTTTCGAGATGGTAGAAAAAACAATGGTGGGCGCCTTGATATCACCGAGGAAGGTTCTTCTACGAAGGAAAAAAAGAGATGAGTAAGCACAATGTCAAAATACTTCAGCCCGAGAGGGCACCTATAACCTAATGGCTATCAGTACTATTTCTTTCTTTCTTTTTTGGGGGGAGGGGGAGCAATAGGCTTTTTTTGCCTTATCAGGGGTGCGGAAGGCTCATTCAGAGGGTCAAATGATTAAGGTCAAAATAGAGTAAGGTGTATAAAGCGTCCGCAGCTGGCCTGGTATAAGGTGGCTTATGTGGCGATAAGTTATTGTTATAATGCTAAAGGAATAATTTATGTACATAAGGTTGCACATTATAGCAATTTTGTTTTTCATACGCTATGCTATGTATTGAAATATATGTGTAATGTTGAAAGGGGAGACTTGGGGAAGTTCGTTTCTTTACCGTGGTCCTTTTGGGTACACCTCGTGTGTCAGAAACGTCAAACATAATTTTAGGTCTGTTTTTATTGGTCATGAATAAACAAGCATTTGGATAGAAACGTATTTTATTAAATAAATTCGTCAATTTAAAGGCTAATGAAAAATTCGATGAAGTATGTCGTTTTTTTTATTTAATCATAAATATGTTATAAATCATAAATATGAAAATATGAATTATTTAATCATAAATATGTTATGCATAAGGGAAACATGTTCTAGTCGCTTTTTTCAAAGTAAAGAACGATGTGGGCAAAATGTTTTTTTTTTCACCCGGGCACTTCGTATCGAAGGGGTTGTCTTAGAAACTTCGAAAAGGGCTCATTTGATTGGAAATTCAAAGGGCTAGTGCCCTTTTTAATAGTCGAAAGTGATTGGAGGGCAACTAGCCTCCCCCCCCCCCGCCCCTCATCCCCCAAAACAGATCCAATCAACATTTTGAGATAGCTATTTTGTTCAGCGTAGTTGGTTTCCAGATAGAAAATATGTTTTTGAGGAGGACACTCCCCCTCAACCCTCTGGGCAAGGGTTTTAAATTATGCCTTGAGGGCATATAAGAACGATGTTGGCACAATGTACTATGTATTATTTTTTTTCTTTTAGAGCAGGGCACTTCATATGGAAGGGGTCGTCGTAGAAATTTCAAAACGGAGCTCATTCGATTGGAAATCGAGAGTTCTAGTGCCCTTTTTAATAGTCGAAAGGGATTAGAGGGCAACTAGGCGCCTCCGACGCCCATCATTCCCCCAAACACATCCAATCAAAATTTTGAGATAGCCATTTCGTTCGGCATAGTTAATATCCACATAGAAAATATGTTTTTGAGGATGAAACTCCCCCACAACCCTCAGGGCAAGGGTTTTAAGTTATGCCCTGGGGGCATATAAGGTTTTTATGGCAGGCGTTGTCGTAGAAACTTCAAAACAGGCTCATTCGATTGGAAATTCAAAGGGCTAGTGCCCTTTTTAATAGTCGAAAGTGATTGGATGGTAACTAGCCCCCTCCCCCCCCCACGCCCATCATTTCCTCAAACATATGCAATCAAAATTGTGAGATAGCCATTTTGTTCAGTGTAGTTGATTTCCAGATAGAAAATATGTTTTGAGGAGGACACTCCCCCACAGCCCTCAGGGCAAGGGTTTTAAGTTATGCCCTTGGTACATATAAGGTTTTTGAAGAAAGCGTTGTCGTAGAAACTTAAAAAAAAAGGTCATTCGACTGGAAATTCAAAGGGCTAGTGCTCTTTTTAATAGTCGAAAGTGATTGGAGGGCAAACAGCCCCCCCCCCCCACGGCCATCATTCCCCCAAACACATCCAATCAAAATTTTGACATAGCCTTTTTGTTCAGCGTAGTAGATTTCCAGATAGAAATATGTTTTTGAGGTGGACACTCCCCCACAACCCTCGGGGCAAGGATTATAAGTTATATCCTGGGGGTATATAAGGTTTTTATAGAAGGCTTTGTCGTAGAAACTTCAAAAAAGGCACATAAGAATGAAAATTAAATGGGCTAGTGCCCTTTATAATTGGAGAAAGGGACTTTTGGGTAGCTAGCCCCCCCCCCTACGCCCATTAGATGCTTACAAAAACCCGATGAGATAGGCATTTTGTTCAGCATAGTTGCTTTCCACATAGATAATATATTTTTGAGGAGGATACTCCCCCACAGCCCTCAGGGCAAGAGTTTTAAGTTATGCCCTTGGGGCATATAAGGTTTTTATAGAATGTGTTGTCATAGAAACTTCAAAAAAAGCTCATGCGATTGGAAATTCAAAGGGCTAGTGCCCTTTTTAATAGTCGAAAGTAATTGAGGGAAAATAGACCCCCACCCTCCCACGCCCACCATTTCCCCAAACACATTCAATAAAAATTTTGAGATAGCCATTTTGTTCAGCGTAGTTGAATTCCAGATAGAAAATAAGTTATGCCCTGGGGGCATATAAGGTTTTTATTTAAATCTTTGTCGTATAACTTGAAAAAGGGCTCATTCGATTTGAAATTCAAAGGGCTAGTACCCTTTTCAATAGTCGAAAGTGATTAGTGATATTTTTGTTGTTGTTGTTGTTTAGACCAGGGCACTTCGTATCGAAGGAGTTGTCGTGGGAACTTCGAAAAGGGCTCATTCGATTGAAAATAGAAAAGGCTGATGCCCTTTTTAATAGTCGAAAGTGATTGGAGGGCAACTAATCCCCCTTCCACTCCCACCTCCCACCCCCACCCTCCCATTTCCCATTATGTTTAAAAACTAATTGTTGCCTTAAGATTAAATCAAATTGCACTGTGGTAATACTAATTCCCAATAAGGCATCTCAGCAGTATCCCAGGAACGACTGAGGGTATTATGTTCAAACTTTCGGGGCTATTTCTGCTCTTAAAATTTAACCAAACAAAAAAAGCGTAAGTGTATCTAAGCTATCAAAGACAGTAAACTGATTTTTTGTGAATGGTATTAAGTTTTCCATTTCAGGTCATCTAGAGGAGGTATGAAACTAAATTAAACAGTACTATTTGTGTCCAGATTTATAAAAGGGTGTATGTTGTTAAAAATAGCTGAAAATTTTTTCCAGCATACAAATCGCAGGCCAAACTATCAAGTCTTAGAAAACGAAAAGATTTAAAGTACTATTTCATTTTTGCCTGAAAAGACTACGTCAATATAAAACGAACAGAAATTAATTAAAAAGACTTTTACCACAAAATAAGTTTTTCAAAGAAAAGTAAAGAACTCCATTAAACAAAAAATTAGCAAAAATAAAATCAAATAATCTACCAAGCGTGAAGCTACCACAAATCAGCATTGATAAATAAATGAAACCCATAAGGAACAGAAATTACAATAAATAACCGAGTCAAACTCAAGACGAGTAGAAACTAACATAAGTTGGGCGCAAAACCCCTATGCCTTTCCAAGACCAGACAAAATTTGCACTTTACTGAAAAAAATACAAATGAATGTGCATTGTCAATTTAATATAGATATACTGATATTTAATAATCAAAGTGTTAATATTATTTGATTTATTAAAGTTATAAAAGTAAAAACATTTAAATTTTTTTCAGTAAAGTGCAAATTTTTTTGTGGTCTTGGAAAGGCATAGGGGTTTTGCGCCCAACTTATGTTAATTTCGGCTCGTTTTTAGTTTGACTCGGTTATTTATTGTAATTTCTGTTCGTTTTGGGTTTCATTTATTTATCGATGCTGATTTGTGGTAGTTTCACGCTTGGTAGATTAATTGTTTGATTTTATTTTTCCTAATTTTTTGTTTAATGGAGTTCTTTACTTTTCTTTGAAAAACTTATTTTTTGGAAAAATTTTTTTTTAATTAATCATAAAATAAATAGGGCTGGTTTTGAAGAGTTTTGTATGTAGAATTTGATCAAATTGAATTATTTCGGCAGTTCAAAGTGAACTTGTAAAGTGGGTAATGAGAAAACAAAAAACTTCTGACACTGTTCTCTGTCGAACTCAGAATAAGTAACATTTACAGCTGACTATATATTCGTGTAATTTATTTTATTTTCACTGCTGCTTATGCTATCTAAACTGCTCAGTTTATATATATATATATAAATACTTTTTCAGCACATGTTCCGACAGCCTGAAAAACGACCGCCTGTCATTGTTTCAAATGTCTTCACTGCAATTATCGTTGGTCTCTTTGTTGTTTTCCTTTTCACGGTAAGTTTAATTAATTTTAAATTGACAGTATTTTTCGTCTTTTATCATATCTTCAGCGGTTTCTTGGTCAAAAGAGTATAAAACTCAGGACAAACTTTTTAAGAAGTAGTGAAATGAGAGGCCGTAAATGTTTCTATTTTTGTTATTTTTTCAAATTTACAATTTCGTCTCTAAGGTTCTTAAACAAATTCTAAGGATTTTATTCTTAAATATATATTAGATTTTTCTGTTTTTTTCATCTTTCTCATGGAACTGGTGTTGAATTGATCATTAGATTAGTCATCATATTTTTTCGCCATTGAATTGCAGACAAAACTGTCTGACAAAAACAAATAATGGGTGGAACTACTTTTTCTTAGAAATTATTGCTGCCCCTTTAAATGATGCAGTATAATGAGTTCTTTTGCCTTATTTTTTCTGTATTCATCACTGGATACGCATATGTTGTTTTGAACAGTATTCCGTTATTTACCAGTAAGCGAAAAAGGGTTGAACTGAAATTGACGTTGGGTGGCAGCTTTGGTTAGAGATTTAAAGGTAGTATGTAGCATCTCTTTATCACTAACATTGTATTGCAATTTTCAATGTTTTTTCCAATTGCCGCTTCAAAGAACCTTACAATTAAGGCTTAATATGACAATTAAGACGTACAATTAAAATTAATGGTTACAATTACCGTCTAGGCCTAGCCAAACAAAAATTCATTCGCATTAGACAATGTGTTTCGGCCAAAAGAGTTGAATTATAAAAATTGCCTTCACCTGACTTTCTAAGTTCCTGATTTGATGGCCCACTTTTGCTATTGAGCAAGTGGAGTAGAAATCTAGTCATATATTTTAATGAGTGCAGAATTCATTTAGACTTTTTTTTTCTCACTTTTATTTTTCCTCCTCTTTTTTAACTTGTTCAATTGCTCCTGTGCAACTTACACTTATTCAAATCTTACCTCTTTTCACTTATTCAAATGCTCCTGTACAATTTACTTCTATATGGCAGTCATATCTCTATAAACTTTACACATTTTGAACCAATGTGAATGTATTGTCTTGTAAATTATAAAACTTGATTACAAATTGTAATTTGTAAATTCTGCTTGTGATATGGATAGATGCTAGGTTGATTGCGTGGAACATTGCGTGATGGGTTTTTTGTGTCCAATGAAACAAAAACACAAATGAGAAGAATAAAATATCTATCAACGTGGAATATAATAACAGGTAAAACAAAAAATCAAAACAATAAACCTAAATCAAAAAAGTCAGCCACTCACCCAAAATCCAACGACTATCGATATTCTCAATTGTTTTTCTTCGTCTTTTTTTGTTTCGTTTTTCTTTCTCTTCATTTTTTTTAATCGCTTCTCTAGATTCTAATTAAGGACATCGTTAGTCGTTAGATTTGGACCTTTTTTTATTTAGATTTATTGTTTTGATTTTTTTTTCTGTTATTTTATTCCGCGTTGATAGCTTTTTAATTCTTCCCATTTGGGCTTTTGTTTCATTTTGATATCCACGTTGTTTGTTTTTGTCTTTTCATTTATTTTATTCTGTATTTTTTGGTACTTACTCTGATTTTGCTGATGAAGTGAAGCAGTTTTCTTGTCGAAATATCCGTTTTTGATGCATCCGGTATCTTCATTGTCCTTATAAAATCCCATTTTCGGTTTTAATCTCTTGTTTTTTGTGTATGCAACTTCCAAGCTTCATGTACTTTCTCCGTGAAAATGCCCAAATTTGCACGAAATTTGATAACTTCGTTTGATAACTTAATGTCAAGCAGATTTTCTCTAAGAAATTTTAGTTTGTGAAAATTGGGAGAACAAAATTAGTCCTGAGCACCCTCAAAACCCCCCGCCATGCTTCTGACATTTAGGCGGAACAGTAGACAGGCTGCACCTTATTTGAACCAGAATTACACTAGGATTTTTTATCAATATGACGAGATGAAATATAGCTCTAATTATTTTTCAAGAAATAATAGTTATGCTTTGGAATGTATAGCACTGTTATAGTTCGAAGTTCAAATTTCTTCCGGATCTGTGAAGGTCTTTAGTTTACAAAGTTGATTTTTTAGTACTCGACTTTGGGTTGAGAAGACTTTACAACACTTTTATGTCTAGAAGTAATATTGGGCTCACCTGAATAATTTTCTGCCTGAATAATTTTCTGCTTACCATCGGGAAACTGAGACAGGACTTGTATAAAAGAGAGTTTAGCTGCATAACTTAGAGCAGTAGCTGTATCAAGTTGAAAACTTTCCGTAAATTAAAAAAGTTACATTGATTGGGTGCCGGAAAACAGAAAATAAAGTTGATTTTCAAAATAAACATCGTAATTTGAGATTTCGTCACATTCTTTTATTCCTTGGATCTACAGTTATGAACGTTTTGAAAGGTTGAAAGGTACAATGTTAAATAGACGCCGAAAACATTGAACAAAAGTGCTGCTGTCTAAACACTTTCGACGACAACGTGTAAACGAATGTTGCTGCATCACTACACGTTGTCTTGGCGTCGTAAATCTAATTATTTTTTATTTTGACATGCTAAATTTGGTCCAAGTCAATATTTGTCGTACATACAAACCCTACCATTGGGAAAGTGGGTGCTAATTCTGGGCTTAATTTCATCTCTTGAATATTTAAAATCTTTTACAAAAATATGCTCTTGTGGTTATTTAATGGCTATTGAGGACTGAAAAAGATGTATTCCGTTCATTATTTGTCATTTGACTATGTTGACTTGAGATACTTTTTATATTGCGCAATTACGTCTAATGATGCTTGTTTTGCAACTTTTTTTATTTTATTTACAGGTTTTGCGACTTGTTGGACCAAGCATGCACTTCCCAGCTCCCATTTGGTCAATTGGGTTCAATTTGTGTTTACTTGCCACATTTGCCCTCTATGCTTGGTTTTGGATCCAATTGAATATGTTCGAAACTTTGTATTATCTGTTTTTCTTAGGTGGTGTCACATTCCTTGTTGGTAATAAATTTTTATCACATCCAGCAGCCTATCAAAGCTGAATGTTCATATTTAAATAGTATCTATTTTCTCATTTTCTGTATGTGAGCTTGAATAAATCAATAGTATTATGCAGGGTTTGTGTTTTTTTCTTCTTTTTGTTCAGAAGCTTTAATTAATAAATTGATTAAATGTTTTAATAACAGAATTATGTTTATTATGCAAATAGTAGAGGTTAATTTAGAACTCCTAATGTCCGAGTCACTTCTTCGATAAGGAAGAAGAGATAGAGAAGTGGTTTCATTAGGGCATCTTACTGTTTTGGAGTTACATAAGTTGGTGGTGGTTAAAGCTCTTCAGGGCATCAAACACGATGAAGATACTTTTTTAAATACTGATTAGATAGGTTAATTAATTTGCTAACCTCTGGTCAAGGATCGGTTTGCTACCTTTGTTGCTCACAGGTCTTGGTGGTGAAAACCTAAGCCAGAATCTGAATTGGAAATAAGAAATAAATCTGGTAATTTTAACATATTGAAAGTAACACAGTTGAGATCAAAGTTGGTCGATTTATTTGGGGAGGAAAAGCATATGACTGCTTCAAGGTGTCATGGCTGTGAATAAATAAGAATTTGTATTTGACAAAGTAACCGTTCAAGACTTTTCTTCTTGCTCCACATATACTTAAATTCGAAGAAGTGCTTTTAAAAAGAATCGTGAAAAAATGGTACTGCCAAAATAACCAATATTAATAAAAGATATTTTCTTACCTGAACCGGCTCAGAACAGAAGGAGGGTCCTTGATTCCACTGATAACCCTGAATGTTCACGTGCTGAATGCCATTTAATTTCATTGTTGCACCATGCCTTACACTAGTTATTTTTCAGCAAAAAGGACTTCAATAGGAACGACTGATTGGAGATGCAACAAAACTTGATGCAACAGGATTGACCGTGTAGGAGTTGTAACCATTATACTTTGGTCAGAAAATCTGAACTTGATTTTTTGGAACTTTCTCTGGTTTTGTTGAAGAAAGGAAGCAGTTGTCTTCTCGAAATATCCGTTTTCGTTGCATCCAGAGCTTTTAGCATATAAGAAAATAATCCATTTTCGGAAAAAGAAAAAGAAAACACACTGTTTTCAGAATCAATGCAAAATCATTGACTTGGTTCTGAATGATGTCCCCCATGTGTTGCTTTTTACTCCAACCACTTCCTATATGAACGATGGCTATAGAGACTTGGGAGGTCGTTTGAAAATAAAAAGTTCAGGTGGTTTTATTAAAGTTTGAAAGTGATCGGAGGCTAATCACAGCACATCCCCTCTTGCGTCCTTTTTGCTCCCGTAAATCCTTGTGACATTGGATCAAAGTCTTGAAACTAGCCCTTTCACTAACAATTATCAAAATATCCAAAATTATACCTGTCAACAATTGGAAATTTACCATTATTTCGCGGTCCTAGCGCCTTGGACTCCATGGATCGCATGACCACCACTCCTATGACCACCTTTGACACGAAGTTGCAAGTGAAAAAAAATAAGGAAGGTCTTTCACTCTTCAATTAGTCAACCCTAGTGCGCTAGCTTTGATTATTACTTTGTATCTGTTTATCAAGGTCAAGGTATCAATATTCTTCTGACGCGTCAGAAGAAGAAGGGGGGTAAAACTGAATGCTTCATAGGCAGCACAATACCGCTGCCTAAGTAAACAGCAGTGTGGCGTCAATGTATTATTCTTTTTTCCGGCCACTTTATATTGACGGAGTTGTCACAGAAACTTTGGATGGGACTCGTTCAGTTGGAAGTTGAAAATTCTGACTTTTTTTTAAGAGGCAATAGTAACTGAAGGGTCAGTAACCCCCTATCATTCCTTTTTAACCCCCCCCCCCCCCCCACCTTCCAAAGACACATGATAAAAATTCTGAGGCAGTCAATTTTGTTCGAAAAATGTCGATGATCAGATAACTATGCCTCTACGGATGACATGACCCGCAACATCCCCATGAGTAAGGGCTATAAGTTGTTCAAGTTGTCCATTGTTTAATAAAGGTTTTATAATTCGTAATGTTTCTAGAACGACTAAGGGCATAAAGTTGAAACTTTCAGGGAATGTAGGAGGGGTGTTGAACTAAATCAAAGAACACTATGTCCATCCAGTTTTTCAAAAAGGCGTATCTGCATTATCTCAGGAACGGCTAAGGGTATTTAATTGAAACTTTCAAAGGATGCTGAAGTAAATCAAAGACACTATTTGCATCCAAGTTGTCCTTTGGGTGTACCTGCAATATGCCAGGACCGGCTAAGGGTGATAGTACAAATTTTCAGGACACATTAATCTAAATTGAAAGACTCTTTGCATCAATGTTGTCAAAAGGGCGCATCTGCAATATCTCAGGAATGACTAAAGGTATTAAGTTGAAATTTTCAGGAAATGTTGAAATTAAACAAAAGAACTATGCACATCCAGGTTGTCAAAATGGTGCATCTGCAGTATCTTGTAAACGGCTAAAAGTGTCATGTCGAAACTTTCAAGAACGTTAAAAAGGATGTTGAGCTTAGTCAAAAGGCACTATGACATCCAAGTTGTCAAGAGGGTGTATATGCAATATGTCTTGAGCGACTAAGAATATTAAGTTGAAAATTTCATGGTGTGTTGAGGGAGACGTTGAACTAATTCAAAAGATAACGTTTGTATCCAGGTTGTCAAAAGGGCATATCTTTAATATCTGGGTAACGGCTAAGGGTATTAACTCGAAACTTTGAGGGGGATGTTGAATTAAATAAAAGTACATTACGTGCCTCCGGGTTTCAAAAAGGGTCTATCCACAATATTTCAGGTAAGGCTAAAGCTAATAATTTGAAACTTTCAGTGTGTATTGAAGCAAATCAAATGACAGTATGTGCATCCAGGTTGTCAAAAGAGCGTATCTGCGATATTTCAGTAAAGTCTAAGGGTATAAAGGTAAAACTTTCAGGGTATGTTGAGGAGGATGCTGAATTAAATCAAAAGACGCTATGTACACGCATGTTGTCAAAAAGGTGTATCTGCAGTATCAAACGAGCAGCTAAGGGCATTCTCTACCGCCTAATTTTATTTTTAAGAAACAAATCTGAATTTTGTTTTTTTAATACGTGAGCTAAAAATACATTTATTTAAGCAAACAAGCGTTCAAAATAAAATTATAATACAATTAGATTCTTATAGTAAAATAGTTGATCAATGCTCGTCTACATTCGAGATTTTAGCAGGACGATGGTCAGGATGGCTTCAGCAGTATAGACAGGGGTGAAGCTAGGGTTTCGAATTTAGGGGATATAAAGAATGTGCCGATAAAATCGTCACTGCATGCCGGTGCCTTGGAGCTTAAGTCAAACAATAAAGGTTGCAAAATTAAATAATGATTCAAGGTTAAAATGACCAGAAAACACTCAATAAATGAAAGAGACCCAAAACGCACAGAAATTACAATGAATAATCAATTCGAACCTAAAAAGAGCAAAAATAACCACAAACAAAAATAGGGTTAACGTCCCCTAAGGTTCCCGAAGGCTACAGCTTCATTTGTCCTTTCCGGAGTACAAAATATATTCTAAATTTTTCTCGTGTATTGTGTTAATAATTCCTAAATTGCTGAGCTTTCCAAGAATGAACATCATAATACATTAAATAGTCATTCTACTTTCTTTATATCTCTTCAATAACCTTGGGTCTTATGGGGATTTTTTTTCCTTTTTTTGTCTGTTTCAACAAATAAAAACCACACTGCTCGAAAAAAAACATTTCGGTAAAGTACAAATGAAGCTCTGGCCGTCAGGGCAGCTGAAATTTATTGGATTAAGAAACTGAATATTCCAAGCCTTCTCCTGGAACTCGGAAATGGGTAATATTCTTAGGAATCTTAACAAGACATATTAAAATGTATTTATAGACTTTTACTATTTTTGTGCTTATTTGCTTATTGAACTTTGGCTTTCTTTTCCTAAAATGTATATAAAGTGGCTTTGTTTCTCTTCTCACATTATATCGCAAGCATTGCGGTTAACATTATTTATATTAACAGATAAATAAATAAAAGGAGCATATGGTTGATGGGACATAGAAAATGAACAGGCATATTTCAAGATTGGCTGCTCTTGACAACTAAATTACATAGAGGGAGCATTTTCCTTACAATCTAGATACTGTTAATACTTTATCTTTTTTAATAATTGTCCACCATAAATGTTTAAGAAATAGGCAATACCTGAAATATAGAAAGAATACTTAAAACACTCCATCCATGGGCGCCTATAAGCTGAATTCCAGGGGGGGGGGGCAAACCTCGTCTAATTGGCACTTTTAATGCTATATAATAGAAATCTCAGAACAAAAATGTAAAAAATAAGGCAGCATCATTCAGCCAGGGGGCTTCTGTCTCATCAACATGACTTTATTCACTTTTATACAAGTGATAGGGAATTGAAATTAGTTTATTGGTTAAAGGGAATTGGTTTCTGGAGAAATTTTTTAGAATTTTCACATTATTTTCTCAATCTCTGGTCTGCTTTTTTTTTCTTCTAATTTGCAATGACGGCGGAAGTATTTCACGCGAACTTTATGAAAACAAATTAAAGGAAAAGTATACTTTGAACTTTGAAGCCAATTTTTAACAAATAAACAAAGATTTCAAAGAAACATCAAGTCGAACATCATCACGGTACTAATATATAATTTTTGTTGTAGTTACTTTAGAATGGGAATGGAACTTTATATTATATTTGTATGCTGTACAGAAATTTTTTCACAAGGAGTAACGTTGGTCAGATAATATATATTGAAAACCATTTTTTTTATCTATCTATGCAGTCAAGGCGCCATGGCTTAGTTGGTTAAAGCGCCTGCCTAGTAAGCAGGAGATCATGGGTTCGAATCCCATTGGTACCTATTTTGGAGTGCATTGTTGCAGACTTACTAAAAGAGGGCAAAGAGGGACTTAACTAAAGAATCAATTTTATGAGTTAGAAAGCTTAGTCCTTTTATAAAATTTTACCTTTCATAAAGTTTAAAGGGAACTGTTTGTTAGCCCCCCCTCTTTATAAGATCAAAGAGTTCAAGGGTGTAAATTTCCTGATATTTGTAAGAAATTTAAAGATTTAACTTCTTTAAATTCTCTCATCTCTAATCTCTAAAATCTTTCTTTTTAAAGAAGATCTTTAAAACTATTCCCATCGGGCTAGCCTAATCTTCAGTACCAGGAAACCGTGCTTCACTTCGTCCCTGGCACTCCGCACGCGGCATGCTTGTATATAGTATATGCGTGATTCTTCGATTTATTGTTTTTTCGCAAAAGTAAAATACTAATTCAAGATGCAACTCGCCAGAATTGGCTCTTTAGAGGTAAGTGTGCAGTAGAGGTTTTCAAAGCCCGTCATAACCTTCCCTCTTGATGTCTCGAAATTTGTAAGATTGGCCTAATGATACTTAATTATAACTAATAATTCCTAATTCTACATCAGTCAGCTCATTTTTTTTTTCGAATATGTCACCCTCTCTTCCGAAATTTATTTGCATGCACAGTCAAGCAAAATATCAAACTTGCTTCATTAGTGGATCCATTCCAGGTAATTCCTTTTTTTTTTATTATTAGACTTCCACTCTTCCACTCTTGGCCAATTGATTTTTGGATCATATCTGACCTGCGACTTTTGACAAATTATAGGTATTGCTAGATTTTTAGGTTGATACATTTTTTTTTAAGCCAATTAGGGTTTAAATAATGTTGTTCACTCATCTTGGTAGTTTATCCTTAAGTTCGTGAGTTACCGACTTCAGACTTTAGTTCCAAAACGGATTTTTTTTTTTTTTTTAACTCATTCTAAAAGCCTGATTCTATACCTTTGAATTGATCTTTCTAATATGGATTGAATTGGAAAAATGACTACATTCCCTGAAATGAACAGCTCCCACCTTTGTTTTTTTTTTCTTTTATATATATGTATATATATACATATATATATATATATATATATATATATATATATATATATATATATATATATATATATATATATATATATATATATATATATATATATAAAATATATATATATATATATATATATATATATATATATATATATATATATATATATATATATATATATATATATATATATATATATATATATATATATATATATATATATATATATATATATATATATATATATATATATATATATATATATATATATATATATATATATATATATATATATATATATATATATATATATATATATAATATTGGTAAGGGGCAACCAACCTTGAGGCTCTGGAGTGTACATCTTCATGACTCTAAGTCTGATTACCAGGATTCACTATCTAACTGCAATACCTGGAATTCCAATTCTCAAGTTCAAAAGTCATGCAGGTCAACTTTCGGAATTCTTAGTGCGTAAAAGTCGCTAGTGTTAATACATTGTCTATATCTTGTCAAGACTGAACTTCAAAAAGTGGAAATTATTATCCCTTTCTAAGACTGAAGTAACGTATTAGGATCCTAACAAACAGTAAGAAAATCATAATTTCCGGAACTGGTATTTTTGAAAAAAAAAGCTACAGCTGAAGAACTTTGGCAAACATCTGTAAATGAGGAATATAATTAGTTCAGAAAACTATTATCTGCCAGATATTCCAAAACCAAATTAATCCCATTGGTTGACAGAGCGTACACTTTGTCTTTGACTCATTTTAGGCTTTTAGCCAACTTTGCATATGCTATGTCTCCTGCACCCTTTGGTTAACAGTGCGTGCGCTCTGTCAAACAGTTCGTGGTAACGAACTGTAAGTAAGGAGCGACCCGGCTCAATAGTAACCGAAATTCTAAAAAACGGAATTTTGATACCAGTAGATACACCAAAAGAATCAGATTTTTATGGTGATTTCACATATATCATTTCATCAAATTTAGTCTAACCTATCAAACATTACGAACCTGAAAAAATTTGTCTTGTTTTCGAAAAAAGGGGGAAACACCCCTAAAAGTGATAGAATCTTAATGAAAATCAAACCACCAGATTCAGCGAGAAATATCACAGATGCGTGTTTATTTGTTGTTTTTTAATTTTTTTCCCAGGGGTCATCGTGTCGATCCAGTAGTCCTAGAATAACGTGATAGGGCTCATTTGAATGGAAATTAAAAGTTCTAGTGCCCTTTCTAAGTGACCAAACAAATTGGAGGGCAAATTGCCCCCTCCGACACTCATTTTTCTCAAGTCACTCAATCAAAATTTTGAGATAACCATTTTGTTCAGCATAGTCGAAAATCTAATAAATATGCCTTTGATGATGACTTAGTCCCCCACAGTTCCCGGGGGAAGGGCTGCAAGTTATGAACTTTGCCCATCGTTTACATATAGTATTGGTTATTGGGAAGTATACCAGACCTTTTCAGGAGGGATTTTTTTCTCAGTGGGGGGGGGAGGGGGGTCGGAGAACTGGGTTACGTGGGGGGATCTTTCCATGGAGGAAGTTTCTTGGGAAAGGGATATTTCTATGAAGGGGGTGCCGGATTTCCCAGCATTATTCAAAAAACGATCAGAAATTAAATAAAAAACAAGTTTTTTCAACTGAAATTAAGGAGCAACATTAAAACTTAAAACGAACAGAAATTATTACGTATATGAGGGGTTTGCCCCCTAGGCAATACCTCGCTCTTTAAGCTAAAGTTTTTTTTTAGTAGTGTCAATAGAGCAATCTTTTCTAACCAAACCACCTTTCTGATTATTGATTTTATGATTCGGACAAAATTCGAACTTAAGCGTGAAGAGCGAGGCATTGACTAGGGGGCGAACCCCCTCATATACGTAATAATTTCTGTTCGTTTTAAGTTTTAATAATGCTCCTTACTTTCAATTGAAAAAACTTGCTTTTTTATATTTCATTTTCTTTGTCAAGATCGCAGTATGACTATCCTAAACAAAACAAACGAAGTAAAAAAAAAGAAGCTAGAGCCACAGAACTTTGGCGCACATCTTTAAGCGGGGATATAATCCATTTAGAGAACTATTTTAGAAACAAAGTTAGTTTTGTTGCGACGACATATTTCACATTTTATGGGTCAATCACTCCCTTAAACCCACGATGAGTTCACACCGTCTTTGACCCTCCCCCTCCCTTTGTTAAACAGTACGTACGATCGTTTTGCGCAAAGATTGCAGAATAGCTGTGTTAAACCGAAATGAGTTAAGATAATATTTTGAAAACGGTGTTCAACTTTATCACAACACTATCATTCACGTTTTTCCCAAATTTGGTGTCTGCTTTTGATAATAAATTGAGGATCAAATATTTGTACATTGGGGGTATCAAGTAAATTAAAGAAACCAACCAGACATTGGAAATAAGTTTAATCCATTGGTAGATAGTAAAACAAAAACACATAGACGCATTACTCTGTACGTAGGACGATTTATCTTCAAGTCAATTGATAAAGCCTTTATGATGTCATCGTATGGCATCTCTTGAGTCAGCCTTCCCTCAATAGTGAACAGGGATAATGATGTCAATCTATCGTGGCTGATTAAAGATCTTAACTAGTTTTTCAGTCGATGAAGGGCGGAGAAGGATCTTTCTTCTCTGTAATTTGTGGCAGGCGCACTAAGAACCATTCTTAAGGCAAAGTCAATTTTTGGATAGGTGTCATTTGCATCAAAATGACGTAAAACCTTACTAACGTCAATTAGTCATGCTTTTTTTCTTAATCAGCATTTTGTACCAAGAAGGGTTTAAAATGTAAGCATCTATCTACCATTATAGGCTCAAGATCTTCGGGGAAAGAACTCAATGGCTCACTTGCATGCTTCGTGATTTCTGAGACGTAGATTTCTGATTTCCACAGTGGCAGAGTGCACCTGACACTTTGACGATAAATCACATCAGTCCAGTTTCATCGCTCAGTGACAATTTATTGCCCCCCTGGCATTGTGCGCCCCTAGGCCGGGGTCTATTGGTAAATCCTGGCCTGATAATAATGCAACTTCAGTAAAAAATCATTGTGTGGCTACTGCTATCACAACCAGAGGCGTTCCCCGGAGTAGTGGAGGGGTTTCAGATTCCATGACAGCACGCCATAGCAACGAGTTCTAAGTCCCTAGAAACCGTCAGGTGCTATGGATTTTCTTCAAGAAGTTATTACGCGCACCTGTTTGTTACGTAATTGTTTACCTATGAAAATGTTTTCTTCAAGGCATTGGTATTGATTATGTACATCTGGATATTACCTAATACTATAAGGAGTTGGTTGTTAAGTAATTATTTTACCTATGTAGATGATGACGTGGTCTCGTGTCACTTGTTAGATCTTACGCTCCACTTGCCTCAGTATTGGATAAAAGTTCAGTGCGTCAACATCGTGGGTATTGTTCTTGGTATATCCCATAGTAATATATGCTTTTACTCTATTGGATATTGAAGGCGCTAGCAATGGTGAAATGAAATCTAGAGTATCTAACGTAGCCGTAGAAATTACAAGGGGCTGTCGGCAAACCCTAGAATGGGACGAGACGTTTGCAAGATATGTAATATCATGGAGCAAATTCAAGTTGGGAGAAAAGTTATGTTTCGCAGTAAAGGTGAATATAATGCAAATACAAAGATTAAAAGACGGATTAAATGCATAAGTGAAATATATTGAAGACAATGATCTAAATCAATATATGAAAAAGGAAGGAGTTTATTACTATTTTAAAATTTTTCTTGTTGGATATCTTACTAGTGATGAGAAGGTAGAAGGAATATTCATTTTTTATTAGTTTATATTCAGCAGTGAAAGTGTCAAGACTAAAAATGGTTGGATTTGAGAAACAGAAAACCATGTGGAATCTAGTGACTTTGGAAAAAAGTTTGATTCTAAATTACCATTTCCAAGAGTTATCTGTTCAAAGGAAAATACTCTATTAAAGAATACTTGATGATGCAATGAAAAATGATTCCCCATCTTTGGACTATTGTATGAGACTTTTTCGTCATGGGCCAGATGCATTTACTCAATTTACTGACAAACTAACTGAAACAAAATAAAATGATGTTGTGGATTTGCTTTTGAACACAACCTAAAAATTCGTTGAAGACGGACATTTTTGCATGGCAACAACAAATAAGTCGAAATCGTGACCGAATAGGTTTTGTCACGCCACTCGATTACTTCTCCTCTAGAAGTAAAAGGAACTTTCATTTTATGGATCGTAAGTCAATTGGTTTTTGGAAATGAGACATTCAACAGTGAAAAAAAAGTTTTACACGTGTCCATTATGTTTGTGTACATTGAACAGCTGGTAATCCTGTGAAAATTCTACTATTGTTGATGACTATGATGAAAAGTGTAGATTGTTCATTCCATGTAAATTGAATAGAGGATATGCAGTGCAAATTAAAGATTGTAATTCCTGTCTTGAAGATATTTGTGACTCTCAAACTAGAGGTTTCCTATGCTCCAATTGTCGCTATGATAAGTGTGATCAATGGAAAATACTTACCCTGGTATGATTGGAAAAAACCCTAAATGTAATTTCAGTTTGTTTTTAAGAGACTGTTTTTTTCGAGGTTTTAAATTGTTTTGGAAGGAAGAAACCGGTCTACGCTTCAATTGTTGGAGTAATAAGAGAGTCTGGTTTTTACGACATCAATGTGATGATACTGGCTACCATGACTATAAAACCTACTGATTTTTATTTGGCTGTAACAGAAAGTGATTCTTCATATTCGAATAACGTGTGTGACATATCTTCAAATAAACAAGTTGGAACACATGAATTTTATAAAATGAATCAGAATAGTATTATTGACTTTACAGGGAGATATAATAAAAATGAAGTTACATTATATCGTAAAAAATGAGACCCTGATTTTGCATACCTAGATGAATACAAGCTGAATCCTGGCGAGCTGATGCCACTTATCGTTGTTGATGGTTACCTATACGTGGAAGAAGAAATATGAAGAATTAAGACTTTTATTTTGCATTCAAATTTTATTAATAAACACATTCACAAACAATTTTAAAGTACTTTTGTCTTAGGGCACTGGAATCTATATTATACTGGTAGGAAAGGGTATTTTTAACTAAAAAGTCGTTCAATCGAGGATTATCTACTTAAATGCTGAGGAGTTCAGTGTAAGTATAGCCAAGACATCGAAAAATAAAATATAGTAGTGCATGAAAGCTACAGCATTTGGTCGATAAATCTTGTACTCGCTTCTGATTTCGAATAATAGATTTTCCACTTTACCCGAGAAATTTTCTGATGTGGGCGTGTAGAATGTATACGGCAGGTCAAAAGGATCGAAAAATTCAATATTCGTTGCTGTTTGAAAGATGCATTGTTAATAAATCGTCTTTACAGTTGAAGGAGTACTATTAACAATGATAATGGTATTGCTATCCCTTTGAATATACTCAAGGAAATCCGAGGGTATGCAATAGGATTCGTATTTGGACATGTACGGATCCAAGTTGAATACATTGATTGTTTAATTTTTGTTCATGTTGCCAAGTCTAATAGAACACTAACATCGGGGATAATTTCCCAATAGATTTCAAATTGATGTAGTGAAATTAATGCTATACTCTTCCCCAACGTTTCTGCAACGATATATTCTAAGTGTGCAGTGCCCGTTCGGACAATACTCATATCTTTGAGTACCACACAAATCCCATAGAGTGATACGATAAGTTTTTGCAAACATTGTATCGGTTATGCCATTTTCAGGAATTGCATTGCCAATTCATGTAGGGTCTTATAGGATTTATCAACGGATAAATTGTTGAGCGGAGTTCTATTTATTTAAAGTACAAGGGATGAAAGTCCAAACATTTCAAATTTGTGTGGGGAATTTGTCCATGATCCAATTGCACTTGCACTTTTTACAAAAGCCAAAGCAAGTTTTGAAGGAATTTCACCATTGATAAATGATGAGTCGGTTTGGGTACACGGACCCGTAGCAATATGTCGTTGATTTGTGATTGTATGCGGAACGAGCAGCTGGATATTATTTCCACTAGCCCTTAACCTTCAATTGCCAAAGCAATAGAACTCATAACCTGTTGTTTTCGTACATTAAATTTTGCTGGGGCGAGAGAGACTGTTGCATCAGGTGCATCAGGAACTATCAGGTGTAGGTGCCGAAATCTATAGCAATATGTCGCTGATTGGTGATAGTATGGGGAACGAGCAGTTTGATATTATTTTCACTGGCTCTTAATTTTTCAATTACCAAGGTAACAGAACTTATAACCGGTTGTTTTCCTATATGAAGCATTGTCGAGGTAAGAGAGACTGTTGCATCAGGTGTAATGGCAAGTAATTTTCGCAAACTACAATTGGACGGGCAAGTTGTAACTTTATATCAATTTTAGCATTGGAAGGCATCCATTGAGGTGTATTAATTATTTCACGAATTATTTTCCCAGCCAAGTGTAAATCACTAATTGTCACCTCTCTAAGTATATTGGCAGTGTCAGTGTCCGTCTTATAGTCATATCCAATGGCTAAACCTCTCAATTTTTTATAGGACTCTGGAATCATCACCATGAATTGTATGTAACTTCCATAGTTTGATAGATTGTTGCTTGTGCTCAGCACTCCATTTATGTAGACACTTATTTGTCTTAACAAATTGTATGGTACACAGTTTTCATAGGATAACCCCTCGGCAGCACTTGGCTTTTCATTGATAGATTTTTTACTATCACATACGAATCTATAAATATGGAAGTCAGATCTATGAAATAGTCTTCACTGGATTAAATTTGAAAATGTACGTTTTCAGAGAGCGGTTGTTGCGGATAAGATTGTTCATAGTAACCATGTTATACACTCACATTCCTGGGCGCCCATAAGGGGGGGGGGGCAAGGTAGGGCGCCAGCCCCCCCTGGCTGAATGACGGTGTCATATATTTGTATTAATTTAAAAAACGTTCCACAGAATAAGTTTTCAAAGAAAAGTAAAGAGTTCTATTAAGCCAAAAATGCGCAGAAATAAAGTCAAATAATGGCGAATATAAATTCAAGAGAAGGCTTGGGGGTTATCAGCCCTACTAATGTTAATTTTTGATCGTTTCGAGTTTGACTCGGCCATTTATTCTAATTTCTGTTCATTTTGAGTTTCTTTTATTTATTGATGATTTTTGATAGTTTTACGCTTGGATGATTAAATAACTTCATTTCTGCCCATTTTTGGCTTAATGGAGCACTTTACTTTTCTTTGAAAAGCTTTTTTTGTGGAAAAAGTTCTTTTTAGATGAATTTCTGTTCTTTTTTTTATTAACAAAGTCATTTTCATGAAAAAAAAATTATATTTTATATCTTTTTCGTTTTTTTTATTCTATAAGAATCCGTAGTTTGGCATTATTGTTGGGGGTTGACATGCCAAATATCCCTAACTGCATAGTTGCTGGATCGTTCTACTATGCTGAACAAAATAGTTGTCTTAAAGTTTTGACTAAATGGGTTTGGGAAATAAATCGGCTTGAGAGACGGCCTGATTGCCCTCCCATCTCTTTTTACTCTTATAAAGGACCCTAAAACTTTTAATTTTGAATCGAATTAGCTTTTTTAAATGTTTAAATGATATTTGTAGCTACTATAGAGTGGTGCTGCCTATGATATTGCTTATATGCCTTTTTGAAAACCTGTATGTATACAGTTTTTTCGTTTAATTGGAAACCCCTAAACACTTCCTAGAAGTTTCACCTCAATACTCTAAGCGTCATTAGTTACAGTATTTCTAGTTGTAGTACTAAAAGTATACACATAGTGCCTTCTGGCTAGTTCAAAATTCCCCACAACTTACTCTTAAGGATCTAACTTAATAACATAAATTGTTTTTGAGATATTGCTTTGTCACCTTTTTCGAAGTTCATATGCTCATAGTTTGTTTTGATTTAGTTAAACGTCCGCCTAAATATTTTTTATATTTGATTACTGAAGACATTGTTATATTCACTTTGGACTATTGGCTAAAAAATGGCTGTCTCACAATTTCCATCGAATGTGTTAGGGGAAAAGAGGATATCACGGGGAGGGGGGGGGGGCTATTTTCTCTCCATCACGCCTGACTCTTAAAATGGAACTGTGTACTTCGAATTAAATGAGCCTCTTCTAGAGTTCACAAGACCCCCTCTTCATAAAAACCTTAATTCCCACTGGAGCATAACTTAAAACCCTCATCCCCATACTTTGGGGGCTTGTGTCAACCCCAAAGGGCGTGTTATGAGATCTTTGGACTATTTTTGAACAAATAGCTATCTCAAAGTTTCTGTCGGATGCAATGGGGGAAAATATGACGTGGGGAGGGTATTTTTCGGAGGGTATGGCTGCCCTCCGATAAATTTGACTCTTAAAAATGGCTCTTCATCTTCAGATTTCCAATCCAGTGAGCCTCTTCCAAATTTTATACGACCACCCTTTCCATAAAAACCTTAAATGCCCTCGGGGCATACCTTACAACCCTTGCCCTGAACTGTAACGGTTTTCATCCTCAAAAACATGATTTCTGGACTTCTAAACTGCGTCAAACAAAATTACTATCTCGAAATTTTGACTGGAAGTGTTTGGGGAAATGATGGGCATGCCGGGGGGGGGGTGCCCTCCAATCACTTTTGACTATTAAAGAAGGTACTAGCCCTTTCAATTACCAACCGACTGAGCCCTTTCCGATGTTTCTATGACAACAAATGGCCGTCTTGAAATTTCTATCAGAAGCGTTCGTGGAAAATACGACATGTTTGTGTTGGGGGGGGGGGGGACTATTTGCCTTCTGGTCACTTTGAATCTTAAAAATAGCACTATAGCTTCTGATTACCAATCCAATGAGCCCTCTTTGAAGTTTATACGACCACCTTTTCTATAAAAACCTTATATGCCCCCAGGGCATAACTTACAACTCTTGCTCGAGGGCTATATGGGGGGAGGAAGTTATCCTCAAAGACATAATTTCTGGACCTTTCAAATACACTGAACAAAATGGTTATCTCAAAAATTATGATTGAATGTCTTAGGGGAAATGATTGGTGTATGGGGGGGGCTGGATGACCTCAAATCACTTTTGACTGTTAAAAGGGCCAGTGGAACTTCTGATTACCAATCAAATGAGCCCCCTCTGAGGTTTATACGATCATACTTTCTGTAACAAACCTTATTTCCCCATAGGGCATAACTTACACCCCGGGCACTGAGGGTTGTGGGGGGGGGGGTCATTCTCAAAGTCATAATTTCCAGCCCTTAAAATTACACTGAAGAAAATTACTATCTCTAAATTTTGATTGGATGTGTTTGGGAAAGTGATTGAAGTGGGGAGGGGGAGCTGGTTGCCCTCCATGAGCTCTTTTTAAGTTCCTATGACATTTCCAACTGTAAGAAGTGCCCTGGTCTAAAAAAAATGTGTGCCCACATCGCTCTTTTGTTACGCAGCACTATCGCGCTGGCTATGGTATTTTTTCTTGAGATTTCAATTATGCAGCAATGACAGTTCCGATTAGACCAGGTAAGCCCCCCTAAAATTCAGTCTATGGGCGCCCACGCTCACATCAACATTTTCTACATTGAAAAGATTCAATGATGACGTGACTGAGAGATGAGATTCTTTGTGTGGTAAATGTGCCATTTCTAGGAAAAGAAATCCTTCTTCGATCTAACAATTTTTACTCTTGGTTTCTTTTTCTTCTTTGACAGGATTGATGTTTTTCGCTTCCGGCCTGAGTTGAGACTGATGAGTGATGAGGTGTTTCTCGGCCTTTTAAAACCTTTTCAGCTTTGCGTGATTTCAATTACTCGCCGAGGGATCGCACGCCAGACATAATATTTTGTGAAAAAATTTCTTTAAAATCCTCCCCAGAGCCCCAATCGCGTAGCGTAGAGGACGCAAAATCCGCGGTTACCGGAGCAACATATTTTTTAGCCAGGAGTAATGTAGAGCAAAACAACTTAGTAAAAAAATTACCCATGCCGTAGCCCGACATTGACAAACGACCCCTGTAATAGTCCATTCCATGACCCAATTGTCGTTGTCTAAGAGTATCAACATAGCAGTCAATATCAGGACAAACAAAAGTACTGTTTATACTAGCCATCTCACTAAATGAGTCAAAAATGGCATGTAATCATAGTCAAACCTTTAGTCATTGCTAAAGAATCGCCCATTCACTTCTTAAAGTTAACCGATAGAATTGCAAATACAAAGTGTTTACATGAGTATATTGAAGGTGCTTTATATTGTAGTGGTGAATGTGTTCGTGAGTGTTTTTGTGTTCAAGAATATACAGGAGTGGGACAAGTTAACCGATAGAATTGCAAATACAAAGTGTTTACATGAATATATTGAAGGTGCTTTATATTGTAGTGGTGAATGTGTTCGTGGGTGTTTTTGCGTTCAAGAATATACAGGAGTGGGACATTGGCATTACCAACTCTCGATGTCTCAAGAAAGGACGCATAAAGAAATATACAATTGTCCACAGAGAAGCTGGACGGATAGTTTGCAAAAATAACACGTTACATCCCGAAGATGGTACCAACACTTTTACCCTCAATTATATTCCGATTAAATCAACATTTCATTCTCGATGGGAAAGGTAATGTAAACCCTGCCATTTTCCATTGAAGAGTTAAAGTAGAATGCATCATTTTTACGAGCAGAGATTTTTCTATTGATTGCTTGACACAAATCTTTCATACTAGAATATTCTTTGTATTCTAGGGTAAAATGCGGGTATATATCAAAGTTAAGGGATTTTACCCATTCTTATTTCTCATCAAACACTGGCTAATCGTTTTTCTAACTTTTATATCATAAGGACGATCTTTTCTCAGGATATCATATGTGTTTTTGAGAATACAATCAACAAGAGCAACTTCATACTTTCCCTAAAATTTATGGCGGGGGATAGTTTTATCAAAAATCGCTTGTTTTACTCAAATCATCATAGAGGGGGTCAGAAACATTGGAGATGATTGCCACACATAAATCATTGGGAATTATGCACGTCTTAAGCGGCAATCCAGGAATCAAGATCAAAATTGTATCCTTACCAACGGACAAGCAACTGTCTCTTACCCTTGCGATTTCGAATCTTTAATATCTTTTCAAGATGATAAATTCCATTGTTTTTATCTTCTTGTAATTCATACTCATAAAAACCGCCAAGAATCTTTTAATCTTTCATATCACGTAGACGATATGTTACAGGTTTAGTGTCTAAGACTGTTGATACTTTAAAAAGTTCAGTGGACCACAAGTAATTCCTTTTTTTGCAAAACATTACTAGTTCGATTGATTTGAACTGTATCACCAAAATTAAATTCCTTTTTTTCACACGCCGGTCATTGGAATATTGTTTAAGAAAGAAGTCAAGTGTATTGTTACCATCGTGATGAACTTCAAGAGGACTAAGATTGGACAGGGATCGATGAGGGCGTTGATTATAAATATATATGATTTCATCTAAATCGTGAATAAAAGCAGCAGTATTTTTCAACGAACAATAACTCGAGATTAAACGTCGAATTGTTCTTATCAATCGTTCAGCCAATGCCGCCTTTATCGGACTATGACTATGATAAAGCAATGGGTTATATTTCAACAGCAACTGTTTTACATGTGGATTAACAAATTCACTACCTCGACCTGTTTGAATTTTCCTATAACAATCTTGTTCCTAGATAGATTCAAGGGCTCTAGCAACTCCATCTTCTTTGTTTGAGCGCAGTGGGATACCATATGCACAACGACTAAAAATACTGATTCCAAGTAAAAAAATACTTGTACGGACCATTGTGACGCCTTTGAACCTCGTCTAGATTCAAGAGATCTGCTTGTTCAAGTTCAAGTTCAAGTTCAAGTTCCATTTATTTCCATAAATAACAATAACAAAAACAATATCCCAAAGGGCTCAATGGCCCGTTATTTGGGAAACGACACAGAATAAATGAATAATATTAAAACTTGGCATAAACAATACTAAACAGTGTTTAACTTAAAAATCTATAAGGAAAAGAAGTCAACTCACCGACAGTCCACACGAAACAGCGACCCTCCTATCACCCGACAATAAAAAAATAAATCAAAAATGAAAAATTCTCTACATCATCGAGGATCCAACGCCAACAAAAAAACAATACAACAACTATAAACTAATTAATATTTAGCTTTAATAAGAAACTTTTCATCTGTCTTTTAAAGGAGCCAAGTGTTTGTGACTGACGAATCTCAGCAGGAACCAAGTTCCAAGCACGTCCCACAGTCACGACCAGACCAAAGTCTGAACGAACCGAGGGAGTAGCCGGAATCATAACATCCTCCCTGTTTCGAACTGCGTAAAAATTTACTTCCCCTACTGGCTTAAGTAGTCCAGAAAAACAAAATGGGAGATCTCCGTGGAAGAATTGATATGCCAACGAAGCTAGAGATATAACATAAATATCTCTAATCTTAAGGAGATTAACAGGAGAGTGTGTAGTCGACTGGAGAACTCTTATCGATTTCTCATGAAGAATATGAACAGGAGCAAGTACAGAAGAAAATGTAGACATCCACACAGACGAACAGTAACATATATAAGGGAAAATGAGCGAGAAATATAAAAGACGGAGTATAGGAAAAGGAAATAAACGCTTTAATTTACGGATGATTCCAAGTCCACGGGAAATTTTCACTCTTATTACTTGAACGTGCCACTTAAACGATAAATTTTCATCCAAAAGAACTCCCAGGAATCGCACATATCGATCTGGGGGGTGACTTATGGAGCCTCTTGGTGTAGGAAGCTCAGTAATTGTGGGGCAGCTCCCACCTGTACGGGAAAAAATAAGAAGGTACGATTTTTTTACATTTAAAGCTAGTTGATTTATGTCAAACCAATTGAGTATCTTTTCAGTCATTGCTTGAAGCTTTAGAATAAGGGATGACTCATCCGGAGCTGCAGCACCTAGAGTAGTGTCATCTGCAAATGATACCAGTTCTTCTCGACTATCAGATGTGGACGCCGACATAGTCTGAGAGTAACATTTGTGACACAATCCACAGCAAACATTGGGAATTGGGGTGTTTAGAAGTCGGTAGAGGTCGTTCACATATATCAGGAATAGGGTTGGCCCAAGAATAGAACCTTGGGGTACTCCGTATTCAATTGGAATTTCCTTGTCTGTATCTTCCATGGCAATAGATCTGTCAGTAAGGTGTGAAGAGAGCCAAGACAATGCTTCCCCACGCACACCATGATGAGAAAGTTTACCAATGAGAATCTTGTGTGTAAGGCTGTCAAAAGCTTTCTTTACATCAAGAAAAATGGCTGCAGGAATAAGATTAGAGTCTAAAGATTGTCGTATAAACTGAAGAAGTTTATTACAAGCATGTTCTGTAGAGTACTTTGCGCGAAACCCAAACTGATGCTTATGGAAAAAAGATTTAGCTTCAAGAAACCTTACCAGACGTTTGAGCATTGGCCTTTCAAATATCTTAGAGAACACTGACAAAAGAGAGATCGGCCTATAGTTCCTAGGATCCTCACGGTCACCTCCTTTAAAGAGAGCTATCACACGCGACAATTTAAGACGTTGAAGAAATACTCCTAGTTGAAATGACCTATTAATCAAATGGCAAAGTGGGGTGATAATCGACGGAAGGATATGTTTAATTACATTAGCAGAAATTTTGTCAAAACCTGTTGAAGAATTCTTTAAGGACAAAACAATATTTGTAATTTCCTGCACTGTAACGTCCTCAAGAGCCATTGATTTCAAGCACGGGGGGCCTAGGAACTGCTTCCAAGTCTGAGACACCGAGCAGTGAGAAACACTATTAGCAGTTGATTTCCCTATCTCCGCGAAGAATTTGTTCATATGATGTCGTACTTGGCCTTTTTCTGTGATAAGTTGATCGTCTACCATAAGAGACTTAGGGAGACCTTCTAGTTTTTTCGATGGCCGACTAAATTCCTTAATTACGTCCCACGTCTTCTTTATATTTCTACCGCAATCATCAAATCTCTTAGTATAATACACTGTTTTTGTTCTCCGAATAATTGATTTCAGCATATTACGGTACAACTTAAATGCTTCTAATTTAGCATCACTTGGTCTGTTTTTGTACTCTTTCCAAAGGTTCTGCTTTCTATTTATTGACTTGAGGACTCCCGGTGTTAGCCAGGGAGCTATGGGTGTTGATCTTCTTGATCGAGGATTCCTTAAAGGAGCTTTTAGACAATAAGCCGCGAATTTTTCCTTAACAGTGTCATAAAACTGGCCAAATATATCGTTATAATTGCCCAAATTAATATTTTCTGGTAATGAAAAGTCCCATGAAGATGAACTCAGATCTTCTTTCAGTTTATCCAGCTCCACTGGTGAGCAACATAATCTCGGTGTATCTTGGGGGACTAATCTTTGTGGATTTTGGAGGATTGGAAACAAGGCTGCAACTGGCAAATGGTCGGAAGTATCAGAAAGCAGTACTTCGTTCTTAATGGAGTGTAGTGATGAAAAAATATTGTCAATTAATGTTGCTGACTGGTTGGAAATCCTTGTCGGTATGTTTATACAAGGAGCTAATCCATACGAAATTAGTAAAGACAAAAGATCAGAAGCCTGTCTAGATGTCGGATCCGCAAGGTCGATGTTAAAGTCGCCCATTAATACAACTTCGGATTTTTCAGAAAAAAACTTTTCCAAGAACATCTTCTAATGTTTCCATAAATTGGGTTATAGACCCACTTGGAGAACGATATACTTCGCCTATTATTATCCTTTCCTTAGCGTTGATTGGGACTTCTATAAAAAGTGACTCAAATACCTTTTCATTATTTGTACATAAATCCTGTCTTAGTACAGCATGAAAATTATTTCGGATGTAAAATCCGAGTCCACCTTTTTGGGCCGTCTTGCGGTTAAGAAATATCGACATATAACCGGGAATATCCAAAAGCACCTGATTTTTTTCGCTCAAAAATGTTTCACATAGACCGATAATTGCAGGGCACGAATTCCTACATAATAATTGAATATCATCAAACGAGCAATTTAGGCCCTGAACGTTTAGATGCACAACCGGGAGTGCATCAACCCACCGAGCTCCGGAGTCCCAAAATCTCAGCTCCTCCACAAACACACTATCAATAATATTCTCAAAATTTTCATAAAAATTCATATTGGGGGCTTTACCAACCGGATTATTTATAATTTCATTAAAATCAACTCTCCCACATTCATAATCATTTAATTTCCCTAGTGTTATGTTAGCGTTAATCCCCAATAGAGAATTAGTGTCAACCATAATTACTTACCCATGCAGGTGACAGAGAGCCATGCTGTAGTCGCGTGAACACCAGTGACGTCAACCTCTTAATCCGAATTAAAAAGGCTATGACATGAACTTGATTATTTTGCTCTGAAACAAAAAAAAATAACAAGTAAAATAGCACAGGAATGTGTAAATACTGAGGGTAAAGAAAGACAAATAAAAGGGAAAAATACAAAAAGACAAATAACATTAATGAACAGCACATTTTTTGAAGATATAATATATTGAGCGGAAGCGAGCACTCACTAATAATCATGCGTCAGAATCGAAATCAGAATTGGCCGAAGGGAAAACTAGGGTAAGTGGGTCGTAGTATGCGTCATCAACCTTGATCCAGTTAGAACTAGAAGTCTTTTTAGATTCTAGCCACAACCTAGTCCCCTTTTGAACCACTTTGGTATGAGACACTTTATCGGAGGCAACTTTACAATTTCTTAAATTATAAGCAATAATCAAAAGTTCTTTCCGACGTTTAGCCAGCTCGAATGGAAGGTCAATACTGACGCTTTTCCCTGTATTTCTTAGATTACCAACACAAGCCATAATATTGACCTTATGTCGAAGATTTAGAACAGATACAAGAATAGGGTCCGATGCCGGATGTGACTTTTGTTTCCTGGGACTTTTAGCCTTGCTTCTAAGTCTATAGATGGCCGCGAACTGAATATCCCTGTAGTTCCGTACCAACATTTCTGATAAAAAATCCTTAACAGTTTCTTCAATGTTTTAATTTTCCTTGTTAGGAATTCCATGGATAAGAAGATTATTGCGTTTAACGTACAATTCAGTTCTTAAAACCTGGTTTTTAACTGCCACAAGAGCAGATTTCAAGCCAGTGTTCTCTTGTTTCAACGCTGCATTCTCCGTACGAAGATTTTCTACCAGTTGTTTTAAGTTGTCCATACGTTCATCAAAATACTTTTTCGTGAGAGACATCGCTAATTATATTGTATCGGTAATTAATATATCGCTAAATATACAGTACGCTCGCTTCTTTCCTCAACTCATCAAAATGACATTTCAAGAAAACTTACGAGCGTGGGCCCCTTTCTTCTAAAATCCAAATATAAGGGGCCCCAGAATCAACAGTGCAATAATTGAAATAAAACAGGATATCACAGTTGAGAACTATCACGAAGTAAAAATTATGTCTTGCCTTAACGAGCGCAGTGTAATATATGCAATGGGAAAAGGCTTCAGTTTTTCGATAATGACTACCGCGAACTCTATGATTAAGATGAAGAATATGGCGGGGTTCACTCTGTAAGAAACACTGAAAAGAAAATACCAACCGCTTGAACAAGTCATTTTCTTTTAAAATCCTTTCCTTTATTGTTGCAAGCTAAGGCACGCACTAGTGAACGATGTTGCCTTGTATGTTGCTTAACTGCTCCTTGCAGTTGAACATTGCCCTCAGTTAAATTTAGACAAAGCTCAGATTGGAGATTAACGAATTCATTGTCAATACCATGTTTGAATATAGCCTTCCTAAGCCGCGGTTTTGAATTACCTAGTACGGAAAATAAATGACTGTTTTCTTGTAGTTTCTTCAGTGTCATGATGGTAATGACATTTTTTACTGTTAACTGGTAGATGTACAGTAATATCCATGTCAAAAATATCAGTGACTACACATGCTTCCTCGGTTGTGTTTTGATTGAGATCCAATAAAATGTAACAATAAGGTTTATTTGTCGCCTGATTGTATACCGAGAGTAGAAATTTTGGCTCACCGAGATATATCTGTTTGTTTAACGTTATGAGAGAACTTGAATCACGAACAACTCTGTAGATGATACAGTAAGTACAATTCAAAGTAAGTGTTCTCAAACATTTGCACTGATGAAAGAGATTGTGGAGAAAAATGGTTACGGATTTTTTTTCATGATGAGATTGGATGGTGAATAATTGTAGTATCTCCTGAGACCATTCTTCAATGGTTTCAGCAGTAATCAACCACGATTTTAGTGCTATAATATTAAACACTTCAAGTCCCCGTATGAATTTTATATCTGGTGCAATATTCTTTATTTTATCACAGGACTCTTGCCATATGCCATGGCAATAGTAGATGTTTTTCGGGTTTTCTAAAATTTTTTTATCACGATTTTGAATCAATTCGTTAAAAGTGCTGCTTTGCCAGACATTGATGACCCCCAAACAAATGATCTGAAAGGAGTTTGAATTTGATACATATTACTCTTCTCGCTGTCACAATACAACTTACCTAACCTCAATCTGTTGAATAAACACCTAAGTTCAAAAAGACAAAAATAAAATACTTGTTTTCTTTAATGACAATAAATGCACTACAAATATTTTTTAAACATATATACATAAGCAATAATCAACAACATGAAATAAGCACATGAGGAATAAACATATTTACATGGGAAGTAATCAACAACATAAAACAGGCACTTAAAAACAATCGAACATTTAAAAAACACTTAAGAAATGTCCATCCAGGAGGGTTGGGGTGGCCAATCGGATGCGGCGACCGAAAGGCGCGGTGCCCACTACGGCGGGCAAGGGTTCACTGCGGGGCCGGACTGGCAGCATGTAGAATAACAGTGTAACATTAAAAACTTTTTAAAACACAAAAAAGATTCCGCCTTGCACAAACAAAAACACTAAAAAAAACACACTGCTGAGTTGGAGACTGATCGGACCATCCTCTCACCAACTATTGAATTTTCTCAATACCGAGACGTTGCCTGTACTCTGCACGTCTACACATATATCTCGATCTAAAGCTAAGTAATGGCCGTGTGGTAGTAGTACCTTCACACTTTCCGTACATACACAGACTTTGTCCGATATCGCTGACATGACTTTTTCTCAACTTTAACTGTATAGTTTTTAAACTTTAAAGAACGAATCGCCATGACTTTTGCTCTTGGAACTAAATTATTTTCTACACAGTTTCTATTAACGCTCATATCGAAATGTGCCTTTACCTAGTATGTAGGCACCCCCTTGTAGACTATTTTGACTTCCTCATTTTGCGTTTGCACACAGTACACCTTCGGACCTGCAAGCACACCATCAAGTCGTAGCACAAGAAATCAATTCGCTCCCCGTCTCGGATTTTAAAATAATAACTTATTTGGGGAATGGCGCTTCCCTGGCTCCAGGTAAATGGAATCGTACCAGCTGGTGTAGTCCATGTGAGAACTAATAAGCTTACCATTTTCCAAATCATCTAAAAAATTCAGTTTTAACTTTTAGCAGAAGTGAGTCTGTATCCCCGTAATAAACTTGAACATATCCCTTCCCTGGCCATTGGAGCTAACGCACATTGTAATAAAATTATAACAGGAATTTTTTTGGAAATTTCTAAATGCGCTACCATTGGCAATATTTTTATTTAAAATTACACTTCCTTCTTTCTATGTAAAAGGATCATATTTGAGTAATTGATCGTAAACGATGTGGAATTCAGATCGCCAATGATTCGAGCAAATTCTTTAGGGTCGGTTACAACGTGACAAGGGCTCCTATAGCACACACTATCACGCACTTACCAAAGGCCGAATTTAAAATGAGTTGAAAGAATTCTATTTCAACCTTTGTTTTTGCCTCAGAGCGTTTAATGACAAAGGTGTCAATAAACTTCATCATATATGGCTTCTGATAGAACTAGTTGGCTCTATGAACCTTTGTGACCAAAAAGCCATTGGCCAGCATCCAGCGCAAAAGAACGTGGTGTACAACAATATTTTGTTTCGGATGAAGGTCGGCCATTCGCTTTTGTTTTGAAGGTGTCCATGCCATACCCCTATCCTATACCAAAGAAATATTATAGGGACTCAGTGAATCCCTTGACACCGGCCTTTTTATGCAAGGGAAAAACTAAATCCTTTACCAAGTCATAAAGTTGCACCGGTAGCTTACCCTCAAATTGTAAAAACCATCCTTGTGCTCCATTATTTTCAACAGTAAAAAAGTCGGGGAAACTTGGATCACAAGGACAGTCCAGCCATTTGCAATTCTTACACAATAAAGAGTAGTGAGACATTGCCACCGGAGGAAGAGAGTTCATATCAAGAAAAACTGCATCCGACTTTTTACCGGTGCGTTGTCCAGTCAGGTCAGTTTCCAGGATACAATCTCCGTGAAAATATACTCTCCCCGTATGGATCACTCTAAAAATATACGCTGATCTTTACTGATTTTAAGAACTAAATGCATCACCAGACGAGGAGTTGAACAATAGAACCCCGAATTCAACCCATATTCCTCATAAATTTTATCCGTGTTTTACATACAATACCCAACAACGTTATGAATCACTTGCCAGGTACAGTTTACAATAATCCACCCCATTTTTACACCCACCCTTGGCCCAAACCTTTTAAGCAAATTCAGTTTCGGCCAGTGGTGCATTGACAGCCGTGAAGTGAATCATAAAACGTATCGACGAGCTGCAACTTCTCCTCACGTAGCCTCTAGACGGAGTTGTAGTACTCGTATGACTATATGCCCTGACACCTCAATAAATATTACATTTAATCATCTGGAAAGCACTGTTTAAGGAGGGGAAACTGTTAAAATCGTCGCTTTTCTGTTCTTGAATAAATAGGCTTAGTAATTTAGGGAAAAAACTAGAGGAATCTAAAAAAAATGATTTTGTTCAAGTACGTGTTACCATTTTAAACTATTTGCCGTTTGAATTCTAAGACCAGCAACTTCTCAGGTGATTTGGGTATGATATTATAAGAAAAAGAACCATCTAGCCATGCACCATCTACAGCTTCACCTTTCTGCAGACGTGTCAACGCTGGTAATATGAATTTCAAATCATAGTTGGAATTGTGAATGTAAACCGGTAAAAATTATTACTGCTTAACATTTAAATTACATTATTTATTTTCCAGTCCACGAAAGTTACTCCCCCGCCCCTCCCGATAAAATTAAATGACTTAAATAATCATGGTCGAGGACTGGAGTTTCCCCACTACCCTCAACAGATTTCACTTTGCAAACCGAACACATTCCTTTATTTTTAATTGCCAACTCATCCTGTGGTGATTGAATCATTGGATAATTTGTATTGCGCAGCCGTGAAATTGACTTCTTTGTTGTTTTAATAAGTGCAACCGTGGCTGCGCCTGCGCAATCTTCACAGCCCAATATCTCAAATACCTCTACCAATTGCATGGTATTACTAGCATCTCTTTGCGCATGGACATAAAGATTGCAATGACTTCAGGTCTTTAAAACGATTCAAATTCAATGAATCTTACACAACTGTAAGTTTAGCTTTGACATCTAAAGCTACCTTGCCGCTCTCCAAGAGCGAATTCTGAAAATTCTTGAATCGCAAGATGGTAATGTCACCCGTAACCATCTCAAAAGATTGGTACCCGTGACGCTTACAGCGCATAAAGTGAAGTTTTAATTTTAATTCTCTATGGAAAGCTGATAAACACATCGGAAAATAATATAGTTCAATTGAACAATTGAATATGGTTCTCTAGCATGCTCGTAAGAAAGCCATACCCAATGTTTACCAATTCAATGGACGGAGCACTCACTGAATATATTACCCCCCTTTTCTCTTTACGTTTCCCCTCTTCAAATTCTGTGTCGTGCTGTAACACTGAAACACCAATCTTTACATGTTCATTAGCCCTCTTAAAAATTTCTACCCCCTTAAGTGTTACAGGATATTGCCCCTTTAAACAGTTAAAGTCTATTTTAGAAAACTCTGCCCTCTCCCCAGTCCCATTAAGTGCCAAACTGTCCAAAGGTGTCTTATTAACATTCTTTTGCAGGGGTTTATGGGCTGCAATAAGGAATGCGTACTTTAAGCACTCTAGGCCCGTATCAAAAAGAATTTGTTGTACGCCTTGAAAACCCTGAAATCTGAATTATATTTTAAAATTTTAGGCTTCCCTCCCTTCCCCCCTCCCCCTCCCTCATCTTAAAACCAATTCCCTTTTAAATTTTGTTACATTTACGTCTAAGCTTCCTATAAATAAAACCACTAAATCGCTCCCCTTTTCATTGTAACTATCTACTTTATTAAAAATGCTGCCCATCCACTCTGAAAAAACCTCTCAAGATTATGCAAGTTCGGATGAAGCGTCTGCATTTCAGTTTGTATGTAATGCGGATAAGCCTCTCAGGACTTTTCTATTAAATAAAAAAAAAATTGGCAATGGATTCTTTTATGCTGTCCCACCCTCCCGCCACTACTGTTTATGTCAAACTGGCCACTTTCCCCCGACAAAAGATTTAGAGACTAATAATATATTCTATTTCAGCCTAATATAAATTCTTTTTCAGGATGAAATCAAAAGTTCTTCAAAGGGGAAATAAGCTGTATTATTTTTTTAGGTTTGACTAGCAACATTATCATGAAGTCAAGGGGCCTACAATCTCTATGATGATGTTGAAACATTAATGGAGACGGAACAGGCCTTAGAGGAAAATGAACCGAAAGAGGATTTAAGCCCGGAGATAAACCCTATCAATGTAGCTCCTCCCATTTTCGATTTAGTTGGCTTTATAGCTGATCTCGGCCTCGGCAAAGACTATGAATAGGTAAAATATGAGCTAACACCAAGCGAGGTCGAGAGAGCACAGGAACAGACAATGCCTAGGACCCAAATTGACCATGATGAGGGGGGAGCAGGACAAAATGGTGGTGGTTCACCCCCTGTTTTGCCTGATTTAGTTTATGTGATTCTGTCTTGTGCAATGTTTATGTCTTTAGTGCTGAATTTGGAGACCCCTTTAACACACTTACAGCTGGTAGTATTCATTCGGTTGTGATTGACATAGTCCACACCTATGTGGGCAAGATTCGGGCCCTTTTTGAGCTAGTGCCCTTTTTAACAGTCGAAAGTGATTGGAGGGCAACTAGCGCCCCCCCCCTCCACGCCCATCATTTCCCCAAACACATCCAATCAAAATTTATAGATATCCCTTTTATTCAGCGGAGTTGATTTCCACATAGAAAATATGTTTTTGAGGAGGACGCTCCCCCACAGCCCTCAGGGCAAGGGTTTTAAGTTATGCACTAGGGGCATATAATAGTTTTAAAGAAGGCGTAATCGTAGAAACTTCAAAAAAGCTCATTCGATTGGAAATTCAAAGGGCTAGTGCCCTTTTTAATAGTTAAAAGTGATTGGATGGCAACCAGTCCCCCCAGACGCATCATTCCCCCAAACAGCTCCAATAAAAATTTTGAGATAGCCATTTTGTTCAGCGAAGTTGATTTCCAGATAGAAAACATATTTTTGACGAAGACACTCCCTCATAACCCTCAGGGCAAGGATTATAAGTTATGCCCTGGGGGCATATAAGATTTTTATTGAAATCCTTGTCGTAGAAACTTGAAATAGGGCTTAATCGATTTAAAATTCAAAGGGCTAGTACCCTTTTTAATAGTCGAAAGTGATTTGAGGGCAAATAAACCCCCTTAACTAACCCAACATAAACTAGACACGACACACACACACAGAGACGACAGACACAAAGAGACGACATATACACAGAGACGACAAACACACAGAGACGTCACACACACACAGAGACGACATACACACACAGACGACACACACACACAAAGACGACACACACACAGAGACGTCATACACACAGACGACACAAACACAGAGACAACACACACACAGAGACGACAAACACACACATACGACACACACAGAGAGACGACACACACAGAGACTACACACACACAGAGACGACACACACACAGAGACGACACACACATAGAGACGACACACATAGAGATAATACACATAGATACACATAGAGATAAGGTTTTTACTGAAATCTGTGTCGTAGAAACTTGAAAAAGGGTTCATTCGATTTGAAATTCAAAGGGCTAGCACCATTTTTAATAGTAGAAAGTGATTTGAGGGCAACTAACCCCCCTCTCACGCCCACCTTTTCCCCAGACACTCCCCCACAACCCCCAGTGCAAGAATCTTAAGTTGTGTCCTTGGGGCATATAAGGTTTTTATTCAAAGCCTTGTCGTAGAAACTTGAAAAAGGGCTCATTCGATTTGAAATTCAAAGGACTAGTACCCTTTTTAATAGTCGAAAGTGATTTAAGGGAAACTACCCCCTCCCCTCTCACGCCCACCTTTTCCCCAAACACATCCAATCGAAATTTTTAGATAACTATTTTATTCAACGTAGTTGAAAGTTTTGGAAATTAGGTCTTCAAGGGTGACAACCCCTCCCCCCACAGCCCTCAGGGCAAGGGTAGTAAGTTATGCCCTGGGGGGCATATAAAGTTACTGAAGTATTAATTTAAGTTGTTCGTTTGTTTAATGTGTTTTGTTGTTTTCTTTTCATTTTTTCTCTACTCCATTCTTACTTTTTTGTATTGCTAAAGATGGGTAATAAAAATCATTCATTCAAATAATAATTGTATGCTTTGTCTACTCTAATGTTTATCAAAAATAGCGACGAAGACCACACTGCCTTTCCATCACAAACAACAAAAGTACGAAGAACAAAAGGGAAATCTTTTTGTAAGACAGTGGAGATAATTTGAATGAATATTTCGGCCCTATGTCCAAGGGCCACTGTCTTACAAAAAGATTTCCCTTTTGTTCTTCGTACTTTTGTTGTTTCTAATGTTTATCTTTAAATATAAGGTGCTTTTACATAACTATTTGATGCACAGCTTCAATTTTTTTAGGCAGACAATTTATTGTACAAAGCAGATGTTAAAACAGTCTTTTTCGGCAATTAACTAACGCTCGCCATCCCCCCCCCCCTTCCCAGAATAAACATTGACAACTTAAATTAGATCTAATCACATTTTCATATGAAAATAGTAATCACAGCCTACTCCGCCCCCCTAAAAGAAAAAATAAAATCAAAGATTTAATGTAAATATAAGTCAATCCATTTGAACAGAAAAAAAACATCTTTATTTAAAAGCCACGCGTAATGTTGGAGCCTTAAGTTTACCAGACAAAGGTATAAGGGAATGATCCCTACCTAATTGAGTAACGGTAGGGTGAACTTCTGGCTGTTCGCTATCATTAAAGGCTTTAACCCAAATATTTGACGGATGTTAATTAAGTCGTGTTTACCCACCTGCTAGAATGGGCTTCGATTAGCGGAAAAGCACAATGAGATTGCAAACGGGGTAAAATCGTATATTTTGCGAGAAAATTAGGTTATTTTATCACCGTAAGAACTATGTAATAGAAGGAGGGAAGAGGTGGTGGGAGCTATTTTTTTGGTGGGGGAGGGGAGCTATCTTTAACATGCATAGAGGCTTACCTGAAAATAAGCTCGAACTAGATCCTTTTTAAAATTTATTGTTGTGTTACCACTCATCTTGAAAGCAAAGTATAATCACCTACGGAACAAGTACTGACAAAACCTATCCTCTCCACACAAAAGAAGTGACCCTTTATATACCTATGCGAACCTGGCAACTAAAAACCGTAGTTACACAATTCATCCCGGTCACTCGTCGCCTGAATCACGCTCTAGCATAATCATTGGCCGGAGCAAAGTACTTTGGCTCGGAACGATTAAGTAGTACAACATTTTGCGTCTAGAGGCGCTGAGGTACGCGGGGTCACTTTTGGAGTTTTGTCAGTACTTGTTCCGTAGGTGATTATACTTTGCTTGAAAGTAAGATTGACGAATTTCCTCGTTTGTGACCGGGTTTTATAGCCGCCAGAGAACAATGAAAATTACCCGGTCCATTACCGACTGTGAGAATAACATTGTCTTGCATAATGCTGTTTGTTGCATAACGGGAATCCTAGTTCACATTGGAAAATCAATAGAGGTTTGGACCATATAATGGGACCCCCTCTATTCTTGTTGGAAAATCAATACATAACGGGAATTCCTTTGTTCCTGTGTTACCAACAATGAATGAATTTCCCATTACCCGCTGAGAACAACATTCTCTTACATAATGCTGTTTGTTGCATAACGGGAATCCTTGTTCACATTAGACAATCAATAGAGGTCTAGACCATATATCGGGCCCCCTTTATTCTTGCTGGAAAATCAATACATAACAGGACACCTTTGTTCCTGTGTTAGCAAAAATGAAAACAAAGGGATTGTGTGTAAACCAGAAAAAAACCTATGTAAATGTTGGAATAAGATCGATTTGGACTATATCCCTACTTGACTGGTGGGGTCTCGGGTTTTTTTTCTACACCCTTAGGTTTTTAAACAATTTATATAACAACCAAAGAAATAAAATATTCCCTATTACATAACAAGTACCTGCGTCTTGAAGAAAATCAATAAGATCTGGTGGTTGCTAGGGACCCAGAATCGGTTGCTAGGGTGCGCTGCGGCCGGACCTTAAAAGCTAACACTACTCCTAGGGTTGGTGGTGCCGGGAGAAACATTAATTACAGCGCCTCCTTCCCGAGTCAAATATAAGAAAGAAACCAAACGAAAATTCTGATCAAAGTGGGAAACCCCCAACTACGGCGCCCGGGCCAGCTGCCCCGATTGCCCTCTCCCCTTGAACGGCTCTGATCATGACTAGTATGATTAATAAGCATTAACTGTTATTATCAACAGAACTTATTGGCTGATATTATTACTATTACTATGCACGACAACTACGTCAATTAAAAGCAAATTAAACTAAATGACTTTAAAGAAATCCTCCCTTTTTTCATTGACAGTAAAAAATTAAATTCTGTCTCAGCTGTTTTTTTTTTTAATATCAATAGGCAATATTTTTAGAAATGAATTTGGTTGTATAATTCAAAATGTATTAAATTATCATCACCAAATTCTTTCTATTAAATCAGTTTCCAATAGAAAATCAATCTGTGCTCAATCGAGTGACTGCTCATGTAGGTATTAGCAAAGAGCAAATTATGCAAACATTTCAGGTATTTTTCCGGAGGGAAGGGGGGATAGCACCAAAATTATTTGTGGCACCAAAATTATACCTTCAAGACAATACTTGTTTATGACAATTAATTTGGAATTACTGTTTTTAAATAAACTTTATTTTCACCAGAATTTTCTTCCTTTTAATACATTCCTTTGGAAAGCAATAGAAAAATCAAGTGACAAAGCAAAGCTTTGAATTTAAGCACTTTCTTTAGTTTGCAGTAAATCTCAAATAACACTCTAGACCTTAGGAAATATAAAAAAAGCGCTTCACATAATTTATTTTACTTTGAAGTTTGATATCTTGTTAAAGCTAATTTATGCTCATTTTAAGTTTTAAAATGGCCATCCACTTATCATGAAAAAACGGCCGTTTGTTAAATTCAACATTTGTAAAAATCAAATGACCTTACTAACCAGCTTTCTGAGCTACTAATCCAATATTTTCTAGCTATTATTTTGAAACCCCGTGATTCACCGTCAAACTTTTCCTAACATATAAGTTTAGCTTTACATCCAGATTTGAGGTTGATTATTTCGAGGGAGACACTCAAGCTTACATTTGTGAAAAAATCAAATTTTGGTATTTAAAAAAAATTGTTGGGCCATACTGCGGTATGGATCCCCTTGCGAACGGCCTAATGCGATCGAACGTTAGCCGGTTCCCACGACAATCACACATATCACGCCGGAAATGATGATATCTCTCGCTTTTTCCAAATTTTACAGTAGAACAGAAAAAATATTCTTAAGCTTTTCACGAGAATAGTTTTTGGAATATGTGACTAATAAAAATCAGTCAAGACCAATGTACGGCTGAATGATGCGTTTTTAATTCGGTATACGAGGCGCATCATTACGATCGATAGTCTTTGGGTTCAGATGACTTTTCTTTATTAGCCCTAATCATGGCGTACCTTCTCTATCAAGCAAATACTCGTACGCCTGTGCGAAAGTGACCAAAGAATAAAGACCTACAAGAGGAATGTTTCTTACTTTTTGGCTAATTAAAAAAAGTATATGTTGTTGACTAGGTTACTTAGGATGCAAATCATCCTTGTGTCTCTATTCTTACTGTATAAGTTGTTTTTTCTTACTTGTAAAAGCTTTAAATATTAATCTAGCTGTCTAAAAACAAAAGGTTGGGTCGACTTTAGCTAGTTGTAACATTTAAACTTGCAGCGTTAGATTTTTTACTACTATACTCAATGCGTACTTCAAAACTAAGCGAGAAGTTTCAGAGGTCTCACCAAGCTAGACTAGGAACATCATAAAAAAAAAAAAAAAAAAAAAAAAAAAAAAAAAAAAACCGCAAAATCGCAAAATCGGTACCTGATATTTATTTTTAAAATATTACAATCAAAGAATGCAACAAAAGCAGTACAATTACTTTACAATGTAGTATTTTTCACTAATTATATTACATAAAGTTCAAAAATTCGACAATTAAATTCAAAATTAAAATACAATTACCCTTATTTTAAGAAGTACATACTAAGATAAAGAAGAAATGAGCCGCTAATGCGTCTTGACTAGGCCGGAATAACGATTCTCATTACAAAGCCAATTAGTCATTTCACCAGAACTACAAAGAAGAACATAAATTAAATCCGAGAAACTACTGGACAACTTCGCGATTAGGATGCGCCTCGGTCACAAAAAAAACGCTAAGTAAAGAACATGATAAACTGAGACAGTACATCACTACACAGCGGATCTATAAATTCAAAACAAGTTTAATTTCAATGTTATATATATATATATATATATATATATATATATATATATATATATATATATATATATATATATATATAGCAAGAGAATTATTTTGCTTTTAAAGCATTTTTAAAGATTGTAAAGTAGTTAGCAGTAGGTTCATATGTAGATCACGGACTATTTAGAAAGAAATGTAGACAATTACACCATCTGTCAAAAGTTTATTTTTTCTCAGGGTTAGTTCTAAGCAAAAGTTAAGAAGGCAAAATAGTTATACGTTTATGAATGAATTCATGATTCTGCTCCGTAACACTAGATGGCGTCAATTGTATTTTTTTATGTCTCTATCAATGTACCATACACTTCGGTTCTGACTGCGAAAATCATTGGAAAGTAAATCCGTGTTTAAAGATAATTCCGTAAACCACATTGGCCTGTCATCACAAAGAATAGAAAACAAAAGAAAAGCAAGAATGGGATTTAATAAGCTCAACGAATCTCCACGTTTTTTGTTTTTGTCTTTTTATCTTGTCTATATCGTTCGCATTCTCACTCAGAAAATGTCAACTTGATTCTCTGAGACGTTCTCAAATATTGCTGAAGAAGGGGAGCAGTTGTCCTCCCAAAAAATCCGTTTTGTGTCGTCCAATATTTTGTTGATCTTATAAAACCCCATTCTCGTTTTTCTTCTCTTTTGTTTTTATTTTTTTGAAATCCATGTTTTAAGAAAAAGAAATGGCAAAGTCAACTTTCCTTGCACTACCAAAGCTCAGAAAATCTCCGCTAGAAGGGTCGCTCTTAACTAGGCGCTTTCACTAACCAAACCGCAATAATTATCATCTAATAGCATAAAGAATACGTTTTATCTTCTACAAATATTTCAGGCAACTAATGCTATGACACGTACAAGATTTTGATACACTTACAGAAGGCAAAAAATACAAACAAAACCCTCCAGAAATTATACACATTCAATATACTTAAAAGCCTTCAGTTACTTTTTTCTTCATATAATTCATAGGACGCCCTAAATCATATACTGAGTAGATTAAATTCCCAAACTGATCAATAATTTCAACGACAGATACAATAGCTTTTTGGGTCTAAACCTACTTCTTCTTTACTTCTTATGAAAGAATTGGCTAAAACTATTAATGGCAACTTGAATATTTAATAAACCATAACTTAAGTCCAGGCAAACTTCCCATTAAAATACTAATTAATATCAGAGATCACAAACAACGGACAAAAAGTAAGAAAGTAGAAAAATAAAATAATCTACATTCAATTTTATGTCAGGAACACATGTTCAGCGGTAGTTTTTAATCGAAAAAACGTTTTAAAATACGCAGAACAGCGTGTTTCTAAGTTTTCTGGACACACACAGCAAATTTACAAGAAGAAAGGAGACAAAACGAGTGTGAATAGCTCGGATAATAGATCTTTAACTCCATGAAAGAAAAGAGAAGAAGGATCGTGTTTCGATCATAGTGTAACCATCACCCGGTCCATAAATACTCCAGAACTTGTGTTTGTTTGCATAGTTGAGCGTCGAGAAGTATATCTTAACGTAAAATTAGTAAAAATAAACCACAGTTCCACTTTATTATTTAGTTCCTAAAATTTCTTGAATTATACTAAGGATTCTAAACTGTAGAATGTCGTGGGCTATTACTAAAAAAATGTGATTATTGGGGGGTTTTCGATAAGAACATCAAAAAAAGAAGAGTAAATCAGGTAATAAAATCTTAAAAAAAGTTAAAAAGCCAAACTTGTCTATTCGGATTATGGATTATCTACACATCAACGACTCGATGCACGATTGTCAAGTCTTGCACGTGGGGCGGAATTTGAGTTTCTGACTCTGTCAGTTTGATTTAAGTAAGAGTCTTTAATTTTAGCAGGTGTAATATTCTTCCTATTATTTTGGGGTGTACAGATAGGTATTCTGTCAAACTGTACTTTGGAGACGTTGCACTCATTGCCAGGAGGGGAAGGGGAGGGTAAACTGACATTTGTGCCGTGTTTTGGTTGGAGAGGGGGAGGGAGCAGATCCACTCTGGCTACACAACTGAATTCCAATTATTGGTGTCAGATAAGGCTAATACCTCCCAATTGAAAAATAAATAATTTGGCAACTAAATTTTTGAGAAATTTATTCTGCGAAAACCTTACATACTTGATTAGTTAGCTATGGTCTAGTGAAATTCAGTGGTAGCCAAATTGAAAAATAACTCGATCTGGCAGCAATAGTTTCCCGTAGACCAGCTCAAATTTAAAAGTTTTTCAGGGCAACCAAGCTTAAATGATGCTTACGTTTCTTTTTTAATACCTAATAGTTTCTTCAATAACAAGATGCACAAGAGTTATTTCTTCTTTAACCTCTAATTGGCTATAATGGAAAGACGGGTGAATATACGTATATATTCATATATGAATATTCACAGATTTTATAACCAAGAGCAATGTACAATCAAGCTACATAATGACTCTGACGATTAAGGCAATAGTTATAAACAGCTTTTGTAATTTTTATAATTTAAAGTGAGTTGTGACGATTCCTTTGTGCTCTTCATCAGTTTGGAAGTGCTGCCTTCCAATCCAGTTCTTAATTTAGAGAAAAGACGGAAACAACTCGGCGGTAAGTCGGGACTAAACGACGGGTGTGCAAACAATATCCCATTTAAATTACTCAAGGAGTCGTTAGGTTAGACAAGTGCTGTGAGAACGGGCACGCTCATGAACCAGAACAATTCCAGAAGTCAGTTGCCTCTTCTTTTTATTCGAACAGCTCTTCATAGGCGTCGCAAAATTTCACATTAAGAATTTGCAGTAATTTTTGTTCCTGTCTCCACAAACTCAACAAGCAATACATCTTTTTGTTCCCAAACCCGTTTGGACAAATGCCTTTATCGCCAGGGTGATTACATATAGAAGTAATCTTGATTGTAGAAGTGACTAATGGTAATAAAATCAATTTTTTTTATATTCACCGTCTTTCCCTTACAGCCTATCGAGTATAAAAAAACAAACATTGTTGTTTACTAGCTAATAATTTGATACTTGGAAAATAAAAATGTTGTTGTACCCTCTTCTGTACATAGAAAACGGAGGAAAAGTTAAAACAAAAGGAAATGTAGGCACATTTATTGGCAGTTCAAATAAACAAACCGAATCGATTTCATAAATACAGACAACGTACAAAAGGTGAGCGAAAAATTACAGGAACAATAACAAAAAAGGGATGAAAATAAGTAAATACTTCTGCACTAAGAGAAAAACTTCCACTAACTTCGAATTAATAACTACTAACTATCAACTCAAGCAACTCGTATTTCTACCTTTTTTTTTTACCCGAATTCTTTCTTTTCTTTTAACTATCTCTAGTAGAGCCAGTTCTTGCAAGAGCAGCATAATTCACTCAACATAGCATAGCATCATCCTTAAATTTTTATACAAGAAAAACGGCGTCAAATGGATCATAACCGGACAAACAAAATTCAAAGGAAAGCAAAAAAGGATACAACTTGACGATTTCAAATGCATCGTAGCAATGTTTCAACTTAAAGATAAAATCGCTTGTGGAGAAAAAAAAAGAGTTATTGAAGCATCCTTATGACACTGAAACAAATAAGTGACGAAGAGTTTGTATATTGAAAATACAAAATCGTTTGTTTACAAACCACAAGCTTTTTCTTTTTTTAAAGTTCATTCTAAGAAAAAGTAAGCGACTGAATATTATGACAGCAATTTCAATTCAATGTAAACAATTATACTAGAACCACATATCTTAGCTCTTGAGCGAAAACAAAAGGTTTAATTTAAGTCCTCTGTGTTATTAGGATTCTATGAAGTGCTTCCATATTGAAACTACAAAGATCTGGCTTAAGTTAATCAAGCTAGCTTGAGAAGGAATCCAGACGAGCCAGCCGGCTAATTCATTAGTCCTAATGTTAATGCGAGAGTGGGCTATAGCCTTTCTAAAGAGGAGGGGTACCTTAAGCCTTTAAAAGCCCATTTTAGTCGTTAATTTTGAAGTTTTCTATGACAAATTCTTTAGATAATTATGGAAGGAAGAATTTGACTGCTTTAACCTCAGGATTCCGTCTAGAAGAAGGACAATAGGGTCGAACAGTTCTCTACTTCCACCGAAAAACACAGATATTGCTTTATACAGCGTTTTCAAATGGCCTTTCTATACAAGACAACCAAGACATGACACCAGCTGCCCACATAAGCTTATTTAGGCTTTTTAATATGTACATTGTCATAACATAAACGTCGTACTTCGGTCGAAAAATGGTGAGTTACGGTCAAAGATTTGAACATTCTGCTTAACTTTTGAGGCTTCCGGTCTACAACGCGTTGTAAACATATTCAAAATGAGACGTTGCCAAATGATATTTTCCCTATCATCACGGTCCAAGACGAGTCAGTTGTCACTCCAGCAGTCGGATTTCCTTTTGTCTCATGAAAAAATCTCTTCGTCCGAGAACATATTTGGTCCGCTTCTGTTTTGAGATTAAATTGAAAAGATTTGGCCGGCAAATATATGATTAGAATAATAAAAGCTTCCAGCATATGCATTGATCAGAACGAACTATTCGTAATTTATACAGCCGCGTCTGGAATCTCTGTGGTCTACGGTCAATTTGGCTCATCGTACAAACGTTTTCATTAGACGAGTGACGATTGTTGAGGTGAAAATAGCCCAGGAATTTACATGGCTTTGTGCTGCTTTGGCAACCTCAGGTGGCTTTGTGCTGCGAGTACTGTTGTTAACAGTATTCAAAAGATATTTTTTCCCTTTTATTTTTTGAAAGACTTCATAAGTTTTGCTTCAATCAGATATATTCACACGAATTCGCATAGCAACATCTGTGTGACCGTTATCCCTTGAGAAAAATTACGGTCTTCGATTGGAACTAACCATCTAATTCTTAGCAGTGATGAAAATTTACAAACGTGGATTTTGTCAAAAAGGAATCAAACCCTCTATAAGCGAGCAAAAAGCTTCCAATGAAGGGCAATGGAAAGTTAATATCTCCTCTACCCCCCCCCCGGCCCAAAAAAAAAAATGTTAAAAAAATAAATTAAACGCTTAGTGAAAGAAAGAGTAAGAACAAGGGGGGTGGGGGCAGAAGAAGACACTGAAACTAATAGGTGAAATTAATTTTCTTAAGACATAAAAGAATTAAAAGCCTTCAAAATAGTACAACCTAAATATAACTACATATGAAGACATAATTAAAACTAAAAGTACAGAAACCCTCTGCAACACAGTGCAAAACAAGTTCATAATTTAAAGTCAAACAGGTCTGCAATCCCTTCTGATTCACCAAGAGTAAAATTGTAATCTGAAACACTCAAAGGAGGTTCTAACTCTAGGAAAGGCTCACTTTTCACTTCAACACCTGCAAAACAAATTAAGATAATTTATTAGAAAAACAAAGTGTTTATGTTCTTGACATTAAAATCAAACATAATTTCGGATGATTAAGTTGCAAGATAGTCATCTTCCTATTCTTATATTGCTGATAATAAGCCGGTTCTTTTAGCACATGCTGAGAGAATTATTATCCAACAAAATACAACTTTAAACTAATTTGGATATCCTTTTAAAATCAACACAAAACTTCCAACGAAGTATGCTAAATAATTCTATTGATAACTTCAATCTAACGAATATAGTCTATGTAAATAAACACAAACAATATATCGTAAAATTATTAAGGTTACTTCTATAATAATTTTTTTTTTAAATCGTCCTGACGTGTCTATTCTTACTGTATCATGTTATTTTCTTTTTAGTCATAACAATTTAGATTTCCGTATAATTAGGGCCAATTTTTGCTAGTTGCAAAATTTAGACTTGCAACGTTAAAATCTTACTACTACATTGAATGCGAACTTAAAGCTATGTGATACGTTTAAGAGGCTTCGCCAAGCTAGTCTAGGTACATCATGAGAAAAAGCAAATTTAGAAAAATCGATATCAGGATATTTATTTTTTAATCTATCAAGAACAAATGGTCAGCGGCAGCTTTAAGTGAGAAGACGTTTTAAAATATGCAAAACAGCTTTCTAAGAAACAGTTTTCTAAGCAAATATAGCAAAACGCAAGAAGAAAGAAAACTTACACAAGAAAAAACGAGCCACCACATGAGTGACTCGGACAATAAATTCTTAACTCCATAAACCAAAACAGGAAAAACAATAAAAAATCCTCTGTCACAGTTGTTTATTGTGTATTAACTTTAGATGTCTTTAAAAGCAAATACACAACCGCGTGGCGTTATGGCCTCTGTGATCCAACGAGAGGAAGGCTGATTACCTTCCAATTCCTTCTGGCTCGTAAAAGGACACTGAAACTTTTAAATTCTAACAGACTGAGCGACTGGACAATCCCCGGCTACTGAATGCAGCGCTCCACTGGCAACCATCGGGTACCCATAGCAGAGGCAGACTCAGAAACACCATGCACCAAACGTACCAGATAGATCTGGGAAACCAAAATACCTCAATCCAGCCTCAGTGGGAGGACATACTGGCAAAAGCAAACTTTCGGGAAGATTGGCGGCTTCTTCTTGATGTCCTAAGTGCCTCTGGAGGCACAGGCGGATCTATAGTCTAAGGTAAGAATGAGCCGCATCCTAAGCTTCTAATACTATCCTTTCTGTACGAGGTGGCATGACAAAAAATGCTTGGGAGTCACCTTGCTCTTTGCCTATTCACTGCAGCAGCGCTAAAAAGCAAGGTGCTTTGCCTCTGACGCTGTTGCGTTGACTCTTACGTGCATCTATGAAGCCTCCGTCTCATAATGGGTATTGGAATAACTAGTGATTTTATGAGCCCTTACCCAGCTTTCTGCGGCCATCCATTCGACATGACCCATGAAATAAAAAAAAGAGGGTCACCGTTAAGTTGTCACTATTGTGTCAGCTGTGATCAACACTATTGCGTTGACTAAGATTTAAAGTAATTTAAAAATGATACAGAAAAACTATCTATGTTGTTAAGATAATTAAATAAAACTAATTGTGCGAAATTAATCTGGATTTTAAAATTAACTTTACATCTGCTCTGAATTTAAGAGTTTATGACAGTGTGAACTAACGTTAGTGACAATTTTTCTTTTTCGATCCCACAAATAAGAATACGACTTTAACAGAATTTATTAGACACCGGTAAAGGATTTCTTCCAAATGCAAATAAATTTATTGTACAATTTAAAACTGACATGCTATCACTTACCCAGGAATCTATCTCGGGACAAGCCCCAAATTCGATAATAAAGCAACATCTGAAAAATCACATGAAAATTTAGGAAATTTCTTTTTTTCTCCAAAACAAAATCTCAAGTGACGAAAGTGCATTTGAAAAAGAGAAAAGGGAATTGCAACGCTAGAACTGTGAATGCGACCAGGTTACTGGTTCAAACAGAGATAGCCCAAAAATCACTTGCAGCACAAAATTCACCAAGCTGCTTTTAAAGTAGACAAGGTAGGCGGGCAAAAACTAGGGACAAATCAATGAGTTTGTTGAGATCCTCTATAATCCCGCCCTGATGACTTATACTGAATTAGAGAACGGGCGTGAATGTCTTAGCTATAGAATATTGATTTGGTGCACTCAACATAGAAAAAAAGTAAACCAAATTGAAAATACTGGACTTTTACATCAAAGTCAATCGGATATAAAAATTAAAAAATGACGCATGTTGGGATACCCTTCTCGACATTGCGGCAAATACCCTTTAAAAAAAGGAACTAAACATGGCATGGATATAAAGCAAGAAAAAATCCAGTTACCTTCAAATACAGGAGAATTTTCTGCTTGTTGACTACCAACAATAAATAAATTCCTGTTCACTTTTTCACGCTGTAAGTTCGTTGGACTTTTAAGAGGTGAAAGAGAAGTTTTAGGCGCCATAAAGGACATTAGAAAAGAATCACTGGCACTGTTTGGCGAAAGTATCTTCCTATTAGTTGAGGGCTGAAATTTTTCAGGAGAAAATAACACTTTCCGAGGTGACATTGTCTTAGGTGTTCCATGTACTAAAGGACTGTGCTCTATTCTAGGCGAGGAATTGGATGACAAGCTTTCTTCATCGGGACAAAGCAGCACTTCTACTTCACCATTTTCACTTTTTACGTATATTTGGAGTCCCTAGTCAAAATAAAAGTTTCATTTTAAGCATACAACAAAGGCAAATACAATTGCTTAAAATCTTTTATGAAAAATGCCAATCCTAAGAAGAATAAGTACAGAAGTACTTTTGTAAGTCAAAGCAAGTAGACAAAAAAAAAAGAAAAAAAGAAATAGAAACCGTAATAAGATACAGCGACATACCCAATGTAACACCGCCGTACAGATATATTCGTATCAAGTTGTTAGAACTCTGACAGACAGGGATGAAGAAGAGAGAGAAAGAGAGAGAGAGCGAGAGAGAGAGAGAGAGAGAGAGGGCGAGAGAGAAAAATAAAATTAGACAGAAAATCAATGGTATAAAACAGCAAAATGCAAATTTTTCTTTTAAGAGGAGAAGCTAGGCAGAGGGTTCCAGATCTATCCAGAAATGAGGCCTAATTTGTGTTTAAAAATAATCATCACAGGTGTGTTCTTACATTAGAAAGACACAAGGTTGGACAATGACAGAGGCTACTTATTCCATTAGAATATCTGAAACAGTTGGTTGCAATCACTTCTTGATCAAATGCAGTACAATATAGAGAAGAAAACCCCCATAAGACGATGGAAGTGAGAAAGTCACAGAAATTTACACCCATTCCCCTCCACAAATAGAAGACTAAAAAAACACAACGAGTGCGGAATTTGTGCAATATTGGAAAAAAGTATGACATTGTCCTGGAAAAAGACCCTCTCCCAAATCATTACCACTCCGTATTTTTTTCCCTCGCAGGCTTGACTTCATCCCCCTATAGACTTTCATTTTATGTAGGCGCTTGCCATCAATGTAATTAGGAAGCCTTTCCTGAACGACGGCACGATGGTTCCACTCCCTAAAAACTTGGTCGACGTTTTAAAACAGCTTCTATTGTGATCAAAGTTAAAACATGCAAGTTTTAAAGAAATCTGACATAGAAATTTGGGACTAGAAGCCCAGACCAAACTAGTATTACTCTTCACTGTTCTGTGTTAAATTCACCCTATAGTAAGTTCAACAATTCCGATGTATCGGCTGATGACCTTTGACATATCACTAGAAAATAGCTTTTCAATTTTTCCAAAAAAAAACGAAAAAAAAAACGCACACAACTTTTTATACCTATGTCACTCTTTCTCATTAGTCATTCAATTTTCCCTGATAATTTTTGTTTTCGTTTACACTTCATTAATTTTGACTGTGGACGGCCCAAAAACAACCTCTATAGAAGTACCCGACAATACTCGGGAATCCACATAATGGTTTATTATAGACTTTGGTAATACAATTTTTTAGTGCCCCCTGATAGACTATATCTTTTGTGAACACTCGAGAGCAAATAAAGAAATCTTGTAAATGAACAATCCAACTAAACAATGAACTAAATTCTTTTGAAATAAAAAAAACTTTAAATGAAATTTAATTTAGTATTTCATTTCTTTAACCCTATATGCCTGAAAACAGGTCCACCGAAAATACATAACATATTACATCGATTTAATTCCTCGAAATATGTTCACAAAAGAAAGGAAAAGCGGGAGACGCATTCAACGATCTCAATTTTCAGTTTAGTACCATACCGAATGTAAGAAAAATTATTGAATAATATACGGAAATGGATAATAACGAATAATACTATTATAGAATATTGAATAATAATATATAGTATACGTATAGAAAAATAATATATGGAATAATATAGAGAAATGTCAATAAAGACTGGACATGGGGAATTGCATTGCCTAAAGCACTTGTTATCTAAAATATTGATGAAAATCCGCTTCCCATAGATTAGGGCAGACTCCTACCCATCAAAATCCGATTATAAACACATCGCCCGAATTCACTATCAATCAACCACAAACTACTCTTCCCCCATCATGTCCAACAAATTACCTATCGGCTCTCTTGATCTTCCCCAGCAGCTTCCCACCATTTTCTGCTACAAATGAGAAAACGTCGGCCATAAAAGAACAAAATAACACAGAATTAAAAAAAAAAGATATTCCGACTTCGATATTAGTCTTCTACCAGCTATCCTCTCTCACAAAAAAACTTACCCTCCCTCCTTTCAGCCTTTTTCGTCAAACTGCTGTCAATTCCTCCCACAAAAACTGTTAGGCCCAAAGGCCAAAACGACAAAAGGGCGAAAACTGTGAGATAGCCAATTTGAAGTTAAGGATAATTAAGGATTATAACAGATATAATCTCATAAAGAGATAGTTAAGGATAATAACATAAAGTGCCAAATCATGCGTAATGTAAATAGCTTAAAACGACTAATCTCGTCTCCCATCTTACCCTGAACTCTTCATAAATGAATAGAAGCGCAACTTAGTCATTTTTCTCTTTTGCACATTCTATTTAAGGAGATGCCAAAGCCGTCTTTAGCTAAAATCAAGTAGTTGCGGTCATCGAGCCATGATTATTTGTAGAAAAAGCCAAGACAGATAGTTCAAGTGAGTGGGAAGCAACTATGGCATAAAGTCTTTTTAGAATTGCAAACAAAAGATATCATGTGACTTGTTGATAGAAAAGTCTATAATCCATCCTGCCAAGCGTCCTTCCTAGGGCAAAACTAAGGTAGATAGTCATAGAACTAAAGGATGAAAGATCGGATTGATTTTGGGTTGACACGCCACGGACAATGTCCACTGGACTTGTATGCGAAATGGGGCACTGAATTTGTACTCACAGGCGAACAAGTGACCTAGGCCTAATAGCCTTGGCCGCTTCTAGTCTCAGGTGGAATACCGTGTCACAGGATTGACACATGACCAACAAGTCCCCTGGACTCGCAGGCAAACGACGAGACCTATAGTTTTTCCAGTGTTTGGTTAGATGGCACGGGTAAACAGCGGGAGTAAGTATGACTCTCTTACTGGACAAATACTTGTGTGTCAGCTTTTGGAAAGGCACACCCGCCCAGTCTCAGGCAGGTTGACCAAAAACTAAAAATTAACTCAGGACCGTTAAATTGCCTAGAATGACAGATAAACAAGCGTCCAAAGCCTTATAGTTGGGTTTCAAATCAAGGTTAGGCGGAATTAAAATAAAAACTGGTACAATTATATTTTTCGAAACTTTGGTTTCAAAGCAAATCATTATCCTTAACAAATAGGCACCATAAATCATATCTTCCCCCTCCTAGGCATTTCTTCACCAGAGCAAAAAAAAAAAAAAAAAACAACAAAAACAAAAAAGAATACAGAAAAATAAATAGAGTCAAGCGGAATATTTCGTTTTAAGCTACATATCCTTGTGTCTATGACCCTATTACTACAAATATCTTCACCAGTTACAATAAAATTACAGATGAATATAAGTACAATACCATTAGATTTCAGCAAAAAAAAAAAATCACAATAACTGAATTTTAGGAGGGAGTTACTTGCTTTTATAGGCATGAAGAAACTACACACAACTGCCTGTCTTATGTGTAGTTCATGCTGCAATCTGTTCACGGAGTATTGTCAGTTACAGAGAACATCTCAAAACTGTTAATTACCGAATGTTAGCCTCTGAATTTCCGAAAAGAGAAATAAACATTGACTAGTACATGAATTAAACTTCAAAACGTAAAAGAGAAGATTCGCAAATTGTATTAAAATGACAGAAAGATGTGGAAAAATCATAAATTCAACCCCATCCTTCCCCCCCCCCCCTCTCCGGGTAGCAGGACTCCAATTCATCTCAGTTTTTCATAGTTATGTTTTTTTAAGTTAGAATTAAGTAAAACCAAAAATTGTTCAGTTAAAAATGGATAAAAAACCTTTCCATACTTGCCCCCCCCCTCCACACGTTCAAAATTCAGGAAAGGCCCTGATTGTAGATAACATAAAATCTGTGTCAACTAAATTTCATAATTAACATTAGTCTAGAAGATCCAACAAATACAAATTTCAGCACAATTATTTTTGATTACCCTTTTACTCATTTAAATATTTTAAATGAATTCTTTATCAATCTATTGTTCACTTTTCTTTTTATTTTGATTATCTCTGTTCAGTGGACTTATAGCTCCAAAGAAACCTTATCGAATAAGACAAACTTACATGTTCAGGAGGAGGAACTTCCAAAGAGGTACCAGTAGGAGCGCGAACGGCTAAAACCGTTTTGTTTTTGTACATCTCTATAGATCGAAGATCGGCTTGTGACACGTAAGCAGATGCTTTATTTTCAGCATCATTGTTTGCACAACGCAGCTCACCTTCTGCAATAGAAGAAACTTATAAAGGACCATGTCAAGGCATATAAAAATGATGGAGGGAACAATTATGGAACATGGAGAAATTTACACCCAAACGCAAAAAGCACACCATGTAAAGAAAAAGTATGTGCGAGACAGTAATTCCTGCTACAAAAATGTTGGAAACAATTTTTCCAGTGAGTATTTTGACGAAATTTATGAAAGTTTCATAAATATCAATACAGTCGTCAGCCACTCTGGCTACATTACAGATAAATAACGACTATATATAATAGAATGAATAACAACTTTACTATTTATCACTTTTGAGTAAGTTATATGATTCTTTTTTGTCATATATTAGATATTTTTACCAGGAGAGTTAGAAAATTTCAAATTCTTTGACCTAAAACCATCTCATTTATTTTCGAGGTCCAAAATTGAATAAACAATTTCCCTTCTTATTGCTAACCTTCCGATCCTTATAGAAAATCCTGCCCTAAACTCTTCCTACTTTTTCGCAAACCACCAATATTTGGCAGACCTGTACTGTCGTCCACATCAAGCCAGTCACCTGGTAACAGGCCTTTAACATACTATCATCATGCACACGGGGATCCTTGTCCGGCTAATGTAATCCCAGTAAGCTTTCCACTGTCTTCTTCCCACTTCAGATTCCCGCAATAATTACACTACTCAAACAGACACTACTTGTTACCCCCAAAAGTATTTCAATTTCAGCTTCCCATTACTTTGATATGGCTCCCCAAATTAACCTCGAAAATATTAATCATTTTAGCAATCGCTTCACTTTTCCAAAGTTCCTAGTCAAAGACAGATCCAGGCACACAGTCCTCATTTCTTGAAATAAGCAGAGAATACTACGAGATACTTGATACGAGATACTTGAAATATTCAAGTATTTCGGATCACACATTAACATTAATGGCGGATGTAGCGAAGAAATCCAATGCCGCATTCCATCAGATTCCGCTGTCTTTGCACAGTTATGGAAGCCGCTATGGAAAAGGAAGGAAATCCACCGGAAAACAAAAATTCTTATTTACGATGCCCTTGTCCGACCAGTCTTAATGTACGGGTGTGAGACATGGCCCCTAAAAGTTACCGAGGCACACGCCCTCAACACTTTTGAACACAGATGCCTGAGGAGCATATTGGGGTTACGACTCAGCGACCGAATCCCAAATACGATCATCCGCCAACGATGTGACCAGAAGTATGAAATCACATCTATCATTCGACGCGGCCGCCTGTCCTGGTTCAACCATGTTTGCCGAAGACCAGCCGAGACTTTCACAAATCAAACCCTACGCTGCAAACCAGCACTTGATTGGAGGAAACGACATGGCGGACAAGTCGAAACTTGACTTAACAAAGTCAAATCTGACATCGAGCCAATTGGCGGTTTCCTGAGACATGGTCGCAGATGGGACCATTCATGGCTTGAAATTATCGTCCCATTAACCCAAGACCGTAACCTCTGGAATTCAACAGTCTGCTAGATCCTGTCGCCAGGGAGAGCTACATAGCTTGTGTCCTGATCCAAGTACAAGTAAGTAAGTACAGTATAAGGGAGATCGAATATTATTATTTGTATGTAACAATATTTTCCCAGAACTAATTCATTTTTCCAATCTTTCAGATTACGATGAAATCACTTGGGTAAGCGTAAGATCTAAACTTCTGCCCGATTTATTTAAATTTCTTACTTTTAATTGCTTTGACTATTCCCAAAATTAAAATGTTGCACAGAGACACCACTTCTCCCAACTTCAAATTTTCAAAAGCAGGTGTTTTCTCTGTTGGTGCTGCAAATGAATTACAGTTAAATTCCCTCCCTTTGTAGTTCTTTAAACTTTAAAACAAGCATTAAAAATACCGACAATAAAAGGAGTTCTACTCTTGATCTGATCTGCACAAATATACACGCTTTCTATTGTCCACAAGCCCCTTTGTTCTCTTACGGGGAACTACTACTTTTGTTTATTGACGAATCATCTTTCCGGCTTTAATCACAATTCCTGTGCTATTGAATCCTCTTACCGAACAATTTCTAAAACTGGCCTTTTCAATTTTCATCTTTGATTGGAAATGAAAAAGGGGATGTCATTAGAAAGAAAGCAATGATAAAGACTTCAATTTTCAAAACAAGATTAAAACCAAATGCACGAATTTCTTCCAAAAGAGGAAAATAACAAAAAAAACTTAAAGACGTGTTTTACTGGCAAATCTACTTCTGCATATTACAAAAATCAAGGCTAGAGTTTTTATTCTACTGAGCCAGAGCAATAGCATTTTAAAATTATTGACTATCTCAAATTTTTGCGGCACAAAATGCCTAAAACATGTACTTTGTTGTGGCACGATTTCTTTTGCTACTTGAAAAGAACTCTAGAACTTAAAATATCTGTCCGAAGGAGCCCTTCCCCAATTTGCGATGACCAGCTTCAGCCGATATGATTCATCAGTCACGAAAAAAAGAAAAACATTAATAGCCACACTTTTCAAGGAAAACACAAACTTCCGAATTGCCCAGCAGGTTTGATCTCAATGTGGTAATACTGAACCCAGAGTTCGAACCCAACTGTGGCAACATACTGCAAAGCCGACGCAAGGACCTAGGACAGTCCAAAAACATTGTTAATCTGATTCAATACAAAATTCCAAATTTTGTTTTAGATAGAGGGCTAAAAGTCTATCCCAGGCCAATCAAACACGCCGAATTTAGTAGTTCTGCGTTTTTCAAGACCAAACCTCTTTTGAATCATGTTTTATTCCATTTCTTTTAACAATTAATCGAATTTTCTTGAAACAATTTTTTAAAGGTATCTTTAAGATCTGAACAAATTTGTCATATCTGGAACCAACAAGAGACTAGATTCTTTGATGTGTATCCTGGTTCCAACTATCTTTTTTAAAGATTCGGGTACTACGAACGGGGGTAACTCTTCAGATAATGTTTCTTATCTTGATATTTTTCACATTTTGTTTTAATGTTTGGTATTTTTTAAACCTTTGATATTTGGTTAGACTATGATATCAAACGGAACAAGAGTATTCTAAGAAGGGCATAGAATAAGAATTGATTATTCTTTTGTTAGTTTGGAATATTTTCTTAATAAAAAATTTCTAACAGCATAATATCATTATGTAACTAAACACTAAGAAGTTTTAGTCTTTGATACTCAGCTGGCCCTCGCTGGCACTAAATGAACTACACTTTTTACTTGGCAATTTTTGTTTCGTTTAAAAAAAAAGGACTGGGAGTGGTATACTCACGTGCATGAAGAATTATACCCTCATGCACAAAAACAAATAGTAATAACTAGCTTACCAAAAACAATAAGAATTATCTATAATACCAGGAATAATGTTATACAAAATAAATTTACCAGCAAGTGCGATCAATCTATCCAATTGATTTTCCTTGGCTTCAAGAACTTCGATTTCACTTTCAAATAACCTTTTGTTACTTTGCTGTCTGAAAAAAGAAGAAGATAACCCCCTTAGGGAAACTTGCATAACACGATTAGAAAAAAAAAACATTTCTTGGCCCCAAGTCTCAACTCTCGTCCATTTCAACGCGTTTTCGTGAAATTCCCAGGAGAAAGTTTCCCCCTTACAGTATGATCTTAACGTTGCTAGTTCACACACACAACCATGAATATTCAAATATATATGAAAAATGCCAGCAAACCCCCACCTCAACTATGTCCCACCTGCCCTAGAATTTTTTTTTATTTTTCATTTTATTACCTCACCCGGCTGAGGAAGAATATCCATTGTGTCATTTTTACGGCACAATTTTGCTTCAACTCTTTAAATCGAACCACATTTTATTTCTTTTATTTTGCATCTTTTGCTGATTAGGCCAATTAATATATTGTTGAAATGTCCCGGTGTAAATTCATCTATTCTCTAGGAAAGCTTCGTCAAAAAAATGTGTGTCCATTCTCAAAGAAAGACACTGTTTTTTTCCTAGTCATAGAGCCTTAGGGAGAACACCACTTTGAAGTGTTTTTTGTTACAAATTTATTAATGAATAAATACACACTGAACACTTATGTGTGTATGAAAAACACGGTGAATAATTTTTTAGATCATACCGCCTTTCCATCTAATAAAAAATAAGATAAAACTTCTGCAATATATCTGTGTTACAGACGTAAAAATTATAGTTGATCATAGCCAAAACTAAATAATATACTACAATCGACAATATCATCACGAAGGGAAATATCCCTAATTCCTAGTTAGAGGAAGGAAGGAGAAAACAATTTACATATCTTGGCAACACCAGTCATAAGACATTGCATCCAAAGGTAAAATGTATTATAAAGGGTAATTCAAAGAATTTCTGAAATTTGACAGATCTATTTTTTGAAGAAGTTCAAAAAGGTTTGAGAGATCCCCGTGCAAATCTCACTAAATCACTGGTACACTTTGTCAACTCAGTGTGATAAGGGGTCAAAAGCGAAAGGGCCTCCAGTTCACAGATCGACAGAGTGTACGTATGTACAATTCTAGCACTGTAGAATAGAATCTATTTTAAACTATAATTGCATTACACTCAAAATTGCATAGAGGAAAGTTAAAACAAAGACCAACTTAACAAACTCAAACGAACTTTAACAAAATAATGAACATGCCGAATTTAACACCCTACAGACTTATTAGTATCAAATAGCTAGAACTCTGACAGACAGGGACGGAGAATAGAGAGAGAGAGAGAGAGGGAGAGAGAGAGAGAGAGGAAAAAAAAAAGAAATATCTAGAGAGAGAAAGAAAGAGATAGAGAAATATATATGGAGAGAAAGAAAGATAGATAGATAGAGAGAGAGAGATCCAAAAGTGGGAAAGTGACTTTTTAGGCTACTATTTTTCTTGGGTACGGGGGCTTCATATCAGTCTCAGAGCCAACCCACCTATTCCTCGACTAGGTCTGCATGAATGTGTTTATGCACAGTTCATAGGCAAACAGGAATAAGTATACTTTTCTGGATTTGCGAAGATTTTACAAACAGCGTCATTTGTAGACAAAAAAATTTTAATAAAAATAATATGATGAAGAACCATTTTTTTTTTTAAAGAATCACATCTACACATGGGGGAGGGAGGATCCTTTCCCTCTCTTGTGAGGTCTGAAGAACTCCCTATATTTATGTTATTGCTTGAAAATATCCTCCGAAAAACTGCCATTGATCCCACCCCTTGAAATGAATCTTTTAACCAAAGGACATGCATAAGAAGATGAAAAAAAAAACGAAGAAAAAAAAAATCAACAAATAAATCTCTTTGTTTTGTTTCGACTCTTTCAAAACGCCCTTTTATGCCACTCACCCAAAGATTCGGGATTATTTGGACGAACAAAAACAAATATAGCTTGGAAGACAAATCAGATTTTTTCTTTTTTCATGTGCCATGCTGATGAATACTAAGTAGATAAAAATATAATGTCCTAACAATAAAGATTACTAAAAGCATATTCCGATTTGTCTATTTGAAAAGCCACCCGGTAAAAATCACCAATACTGTACTTGAAAAAATATGCTATGATTTCTTTTATCGTGATGAGAATTACAAAAATCAACATGCATATTACTGCATGGTTTTTCCCAACTTGCAATTAAATCAACCAAGTCAGAAGAAACCAGACCAACTTGTACACTTATATAATCCACTCGATTAACTGAAAGTAACTTGCTCGTTACTAAATTACAGTTATGCTAACGAAATAAAATCCCCTCCCCCATAGGTTATTCCTGATTGTACCTTTTCCTAAATTAAAATTGAAAGAGAGATAATGCTTACTGCCATAGAACATTATTTTTTGAAACTTTTGTGATAAGTCCAACACCTTCAAGAACATTAGTGATGTCATAAATTCTCCTTTTTTGCACACCAATTTTATTGCACGCAATATTCAAATCTAAGACACCCGTTGGCTCAGCTTCAAGCAACTGAAGAAATTTTTTAGTAATAATGCCTAATGATGCGTCTTGTCTTGTTCTACCAGGACATGGAGAAGGATCTGGCTTTAGAGATAAGTTCATAGGAAGAGGTCGTTTGATCCCCCGTGAAGTTTGTATTGGTGTAGAGGCTGTACTGGAACTGCTCGACGGCCTTGAAGAATCGGATTCCAAATCAAGTTTCCGTCTGGCCTGAAAAATTAAAATGCATCAAAACTATGAAGTTCTTTGCAAAATTTAACATTTCTGTCTCAATTTTAGAAATTACATTTTATTCAAATACCGAAAATACGTGACTTCAATTTTAAAAAAAAAAAAAATCTGGTTCAACACCACTCCATTCTACCTTAGTTAAATATTCTGAATAGCTCCAAATCGAAGCTACTAACTAAAGGGTAAGTTCTTAGCAGGTAGTTATGACGCTGATAGCCTTCGGAATGAGAATCGAAGAAGATCTAAGAGTAGTTGATATGAAATTTGAGAGTTTAGAATTTGATAGCGTCAAAGACGGATAAATTGATTTTGCGAAAATAGTTCGTGAAGTAGCTAATGGGGCACTAGGAAAGAAAGTTAGAAAAGCAGCAAGGAATATTAGCGGGAAATCTTTCCGCTTGGAAGAAGAGAGTAGAATATTATGAAAGAAGTTCCCGAGCGACAGATCCTTGGTAAAAATAAGGAAGAATGGGAAGTAGGGAAGGCATGAATGTGTGAATAGAAGAAATACGGAATGGATGGAAAATTTTTCCATGATTTTGGAGCGAAGCGATATTTATTTAGTGAGGAGCAATTAAAAGAATTAAAAAAAGAAAGACGGAAGTACTGACAGTATGGTAAATCAAATTTGGAATTATGGTGTTTACAAAGTTAGAAATTAGATACTGAAAATATGAATACGATTTTTCATGCATGGAAGGAAGCTAGTGATTTTGCAAACATTTTAAGCACCTTATTGTAACAAACGTGATAAGCGTCAATGCATTAAATGTTTAAGATATAAGCTTTTCATTATCCAATTAGCTCTGAGCGTCTTAATTAAGCCCATGTGTCCACATTTGTCAGAACACTGGACAATTCATCGGTCGGGACATTCTTTATATCCCCCCTCAAAAGTCAAAACCCTAGCTTCACCCCTGGTTGTTAGTAGCAGTAGTAGTAGTAAAAAAGGGGTAGGTAGCACCACTCGTAATTGTTAATATTGATCGGGCTTGAGATGTATTTTTTGTTGTTGTGTTTTAACTGATGTTATAACAAACTAAATCACATTGTTCAAAATTAAAATTATTTTCAGTAATGTGCAAATGACGTCTGCCCTTTGGAAGGCTTATGGGACGTTAGTCCCGCTCCTGTTTGTGGTAATTTCTTTCCGTTTTAATTTTGACTTGATTATTCATTAAATTTTCGGTTCGTTTTCGGTCTCGTTTGTTCACTGATAGATTTCTGTTGATTATTTTTGAATTTATTTCTGATCTTCTTTGGTATAGTGAAGCTTCTTACTTCTCTTCTCCTCATCCCATGCCCCTTTTTTCCCAGAATTGTCAGATCAAAATTTCGAGATAGACATTTTGTTCAGAAAAAGTTGAAAGGGCCAATAACTACGCCTCTGGAGATAACACAACCCCCCAAAGTCTCTACAGAAAGGTCTCTAAGTGATAAAATTTGCCCATTGTTTACGTATAGTATTTGTTATTGGGAAGTATGCATATATTTTTCGAAGGGGGGGGGGGGAAGTTTTTCCTGAGGGAAAATTTTCTATGGAGAGTGAAGTTTCCAGGGGGTGAACTTTTCAGGGAAAATTTTAAACTGGGGGAATTTGCCACAATTGCTATACAAATTTTTTTTTGTATGTCTTGCTTTATCTTTCCTACCTTAACTTTATACGTGGAGATGTTGACGATGAAAGGTAGTTGTTCGAGGTAAATTTTCACCGGGATTGAATTGTCTAGCGGATATTTTCTTGGGAAGGGCAATTTTTTCGAGAAGGTGGAGCCAGATTTCCAGGCATTATTTAAAAAACGATCAGAAATTAAATAAAACAAACAATTTTTTTTAGTTGAAAGTAAGGAACAACATTAAAACTTAAAACAAACAGAAATTATTACGTATTTGAGGGAGTTCCCCCTCCTCAACACCTTACACTTTACGCTAAAGTTTGAATTTTGTTCCAATTCTTTAAGAACGACAGCTGAAACACGAGTATCGGTTAGTTACAACAATAAAAAGGTTTTTTAAAAGTTCTTAAAAAATGTCAAAAAAACTTGAAGAGCGAGGTGTTGAGAAGAGGAACCCTCCTCATATACGCAATAATTTCTGTTTGTTTTAAGGTTTAATGTTGTTTCTTATTTTCAATTAAAAAAAAATTGTTATTTTAATTTAATAATAATAACGGGATGACACAATCAGAGAATATATTGCAGATAAATTCAGAGTTGCTACTTAGATGCTGCGACCAAAACCTAGTTAGCAGTGGGGCAAGTTGCCACCAAAGTGGATTCTACAGTTGAATATTTTCCTAGACCACCGAAAAGATATTCATTAATGATATTTTAATTCAGAACAGGTATCCTAAAAAGGGATTCGCAAAACGATTCAAAGAAGAAAGAAAAACTAAAATGAACCAAAATATCCAAAAAATTTAGGAGATAGGTTCATACAACATAAAACTACAACAGATTTCTCTCTAATTGATGTTTGCGCTGTGTTGTTAGCAAGTTTTACAAGAATCACACACACACACATACACACACACAAAAAAAAAGCGAACGGAATACACAAGAGTGGGAGTGATTACATATTAAACCACATTTATAATATTTTAATTAGAAAACAAATCATAAACTCGAATAATTCTAGTTTTAAAGAAGAATACGAAATTTCGGAGAATAACTGCAAAAAACACGAACTACACGAGCATACACGGACAAGACGAGGTGTTGAACCTCACTCTGATTAGACTTATGTAGTGTTTTACTAGTAGATTCAAAATGTTTATAACTTTTACAAAGAACGAATATAGTTTCTCAGGTGTAAGTTATTTCGTTTTTTTTTCTTTTGTAGAGTAGCACTTTCTAATGTTTGTTTTCATTTTATTTTCTTGAGCATTTTCACAGTTTAGTCTAGTTTTTCTTTTACTCTTCTCTTTATGTCGATAAATTTGGTTCTACCTACAGATATTGTTGCAAAAAATGGCCTATTTCAATGAGAAATTCGCAAAAAACAGCTCTTAATTAGGCAACGAAATTATAGAAAACATAAAAAAAAATTCTCTGATTCAAAAGTATACCATTCAATCAGGTAAGCGTATAGTTTTGGTTCTATCTACAAATTTTGCTGCCAAAAATAACATATTACCATCAAAAGTCCACAAAAATAGCTCGTAATAGAATTTTTCACAGTAAACTCCATTTTTTGCGAAGACATTATACAAAATACGAAAAAAAATATCATTTATCTGATTCAGATGTATACCATTGAATCAGGGAAGGGTAGAATTTTGGCTCCATCTATAGATTTTGTAGGAAAACGACATATTCCTATGAAAAATTCACAAAAATAGCTCTTAATTAGGCAACGAAATTATTGAAAATACAAAAAAATAAATATTTCTCTGGTTCCGATATATACCATTCAATCCAAGAAGCGTAATTTGGTTATAACTATAGGTTCTGTTGCAAAAAAAAGAAAAAGGAAAAAAAGAGCCATTTCAAATTTTTTGCAACAAAATTACAGAAAATACGAAAAACTATGGAATTAAAGTGTTATCCAGTGTCTCATCCTCAGAAGACTTAAATAATAGGAAGATTTTAAAACAGAAAATAAGCCAAGATTCAATAAAGTGAGAACATGAAAAAAAGACAACGCTGGTAGCCGGGTAACAAAAAAGATAGGAGAGAAAACTTTAAAGATACAAAATAAAATGATATCTGACCCTAAGTGGGGTGAATTGGAGTTCATCAACTGTATTTGTAGAGACTATCTCAATAATTGGTCCTTTTAAGTGAAGAGGTGTTTGATCTGGACAATTTCGTGGGAATTTCTTTCTAAGGCGATGATCTTCTGAACCAGATTCTGCTTTTGAAACAAGTGAAGGTCTTTGTATGCATGTTGGAGCTAGAAGAGAGAAAGAAAAAAACTTCTTTGACAAGTTAAAATACAAATAAACTTTTATTTATCCAGGGTGAATCAAGATACCGAATTTCAGAAAAAGGGAAGAAACAACTGAAACAAAGAAAGGAAAAATAGCCCTTCAATGTTTTTTTTCTCAAATACAATAAACTAGAATAGAAGACTGCAAACTGCTTAGACAATATAAGAAAAAAAAAACTAAAACAGATAACAAGCTAAAAAAAAAACAAAGCAAATAACAAGATATAATAACTATAGGGCGAATCTATATCGTTCATAACATTGTTTGTATACTTCGAAAAAAGGTTTTTTAATGGACCCAGAGCCTAGATTTCTAGATGATCATGCCTAGGTTAAACCCGGCTTTGCATAACAGCTATTGATAGGCGATAAAATTTTTATATTTGAACTGTTTGCAATATATATTGGATATATAGCATTTGAAGAAAATTTATTAAGACAAAGAAGTTGGAACAGCTGAAATGTTAAAATAGAAAAGGATTATGTGGTATTATAAGTATTTTATTTTGTTTACTGGTAAAAATGAAATATTATTATATTGGGTATCATCTTTAGTTTCCTTGTTTTCCTCCAAAGTTTATTACATTTTGTACCAATTGCCACAGGGCTTTTCTGAAATTTAAAGATTTCTTATCAACAGACGTAATTTATTACTCCAATATATTGAAAAGATAGTAGTTTTAACTTAGTCAAGAATAAGAGCTATGAAATGGAATTGGTATAAGATTGGGATGTTATAGGTATCATCCTATTAATAATAACAGCCTATATATTAAGGATGCAAGCTCATTAAAACCATTATTTTCAAAGCAGCAGTATTAGTAGTAGTAGTATTTTCAAAGTAGTGCAAAAAATTTGATCATTCAGGTCAAACACATGGAAGAAGTGCAATTTCGGGCCACCTTTGTCCAAAGAGAAGGATTCATTGGACTAAATACTGAAATTAATACATTGGACTGAACAACTCAAAAATGTAGTACATATATAAAGTGATTATTTGCATGTAAGCTTGATTCTTAAACTTTTTATATAACGAGAAAGTATTGTGTTTTGCAAAAATAGCTAAAATATTTGCAATGTTGGCACTAATAAGGCTGTTTAAAGATGCTGGGTGCCCTGACACCTTCCTGATAATGGGACAGAAATGTAGATCTGTTACCAAGTTACCTAGTAGGTCTGTTGTAGTTACCAAGTAGATGTTCTGGTGTATCATTTTGCCTGTCTGCATGGATCATCCAGCAAGCTTGGGATTGAGTCCTCCCAGTAGTATGCGAGGTTGGTAATTTTCCGATAGGCAATGAAATTTTAATAATTCTCCTTGTTTAATTCACGTAAATTCTCTACACTGAATCGCAGTAGATCACTGATCCAAATTCTAGAAAAACCACTGAGATAATTGCCGATACATTCCCAAGAAAATGCTAGGCTAACTCCCATATATTCTCTTATCTACCTATCAAAGTCGATAGGACCCCTGAGCTTAATTTTGGCAAATTCCATAAGCAAAGCTCCAGCAGGAGAATCCTTGAGAGAAATTGCAAGCCCCCCCCTTCTGTTGCCAAACCAATTGTGCATACGTACCTAAGTGATAGTAGCTAATTTGAATCACCTGCTTCTCTAAAATGCAAATAACTACTGTAATAAAAATTGTATCGGCCAGCCAGTAATTCACAACAAAAATATCAAAAGAGCAATATCAAACAAGTATAAAAGATGTTAAATCCAATACATGAATATCTTCAAATTAAAGAGGAACTGAAAATACAATTCATAACTAAATTAAAACTCACTTAATCCTGCTCGTTTGAGAAGCTGTGAAGCAAGATCTTGGGCATAGAGAGAGGATTCTCCCTTTATAGACGTTTGAAACCGATTTGGTGTTGTGTTCATGACACAGTTGTTTCTTTTGCAATCAAAATTAAAAACAGTAGGCACAGTTTATCAAAGCATCTCATCCAATTTCCTAAAAAAAAAACAAAAACAGAAAATATATTCATTTAGTTCATGAGAAGTTAAGTTCAACAAATATATAATGTTTGAAAGTAAAATAAACCACTCCTGAAGATTTGAGAATTGTGTGTCCTGTCTGGTGCCATACATAAACGCAAGAAGTGCAAGCACTTCATTCAATTTTCACCAATATTCACAAAATGGTGGTTTAGGATGACTTAACATTGCTATTTCAGATTGACGTAATGCTACTTGATTCAAAGATGCATGCATTAGTGCAAAAACGGAGAGGAAGTCAAAAAACGTAAAATAGATTATAGGTAACCATTATTTTTTTATTAATATTTGTTGATTGGTATTATTTTTCGTACTTATTTCCAAGAAGTTGGTTCAAAATGCCTATGTATATAGCCAAGGGCTATGTCCAGGCAAGAGAGGGGGGGGGGGGGGCAGCTGGGATACAGTTAAGTAGGAAGTGGCTCTGAAAACCTAATGAATAAAATTTTCTGAATGTAATCAAACATAAATCCATTTGCTTTAGCGTTTAGTTCACAAAATCTCAAGAGCAGACAACTACACTGTTACCAAATAATATACAATGAATTGTAAATTCCAAAAAAATAATTACAAGAAGTATAAAGCAATAAGTTAAAAGTGGCAATGCCTAATCCTACAGAGGGCTAAATTGAGCCCTCCCATTTGAAAAAAAAAATTGTAAATTCTGTAGAAAAATTAAGAAACTATCTGGAACAGAATTTGGGATAGCTCCCTAGATGTTGTCCTAGAAATGGGAAGCTCCCTAGATGTGGAACTACCTGCTTGCAGAAGATAAGTCACACTTAGTTTGATTATGTTTTACAGTATTTAGCATGCAAATTTTAATTTAACAAAAATGAGAATACTGAGAAGTATTTTACAGGCAGTTTAATCACAAATCATGGACCACAAAGAGAAAAACCATGTCTTACCTCTTTTTAGATCATATTTACTGCATAAATATATCTTGCTGCATTAAATTTTGTCAATACTGCTGCTATTGAATATCAATTTTAATTGTAATGTTAAAATAACATGTGTAATGGCAGTATGCAGGAACCTACTTTAGACAGCTCACATTTGGAAAGGGGGTGGGGGTACAGTGAAAACACAGATACATTAAGCCAAATGAAAAATAAAGGGAATCATGAAATTCAAAGTATTTTTTTAGACTTTTGAATCGAATTATGCCCCCCTATGCACATGACATGCCCAAAATTACAAGATCTCAAATGGTCTGGAGAGTTTGAAGATCCAAATGCCTCCCCTAACTTTCTTACCAGACCCCTAGCCTGAAACACTGTCGTGTCCTTTATTTTAGTTTTATTAATATTACTGTACTTTTAAAAGCAAAACTAAGAGTACAATTTCATAATTTTTCAGACTTAAGTTGGTCAAGGCGTCAATTCATGAAAATGTACAAGGGAGGGAAGAAAATGCATTTTTTTTTTAAATATAGGAATGACATTTTTATAAAATGCCACTCTGAATTTTCAATTTTTTATAATATCAATTTTTTATAAAAATAGAAAAATGAAATGAATTCCAATGAAAATACAACAAAATAGGTATTTTCAACGTCTAATCCTACCAGGTTTCAGGAATGATAGAGGACTATTTTCCAGACATCTTTGCTGAAAAAATGAATCCTAAACACTACAAGAAATATATTACTATTTTTTAATTTAAGGGTCAATGTTGATTTCTTTGATAAGATAAATGTTGAAAAAAACTTACTTATTTTCTGCTTTAAAATAAGTGTTTTGTGTTATTATTCTAACCTTAAACAGCTTTTTTCTTCTTTTTCTTGGCCTGATAAATATGTGTGAAATCATAGAGTTCCCTTTCAGAATATTAGTAAAATACAAGATTTTTTTTTTTAATTAGCCTAATCTTAACTAATGATTCTTTATTTAGTCATAGGCAAAGTAGACAGACAAGCCCCTTCTTATCAATGGTTTCAATAGGAAGGGGGTCATTTACCTTCTATATTTTGAAAAATACCTTTTTGGAGAGTATTTTCATTAATGGTAGCCTATATAATATAATGTATATATATATATATATATATATATATATATATATATATATATATATATATATATATATTTATATATCCAGGAGTCTGGCGACTTTGCCTCCAGGCCTTGGATCTTGGCAGGTTTCTATATATATGAATTCCCACTGTTGCTTGTCAGCTAAACACAGACAATTTGAGCCTTTGCTTGATGTTATGACGTCCAAATAGACCTTAAATTAGAAGTAGTGCCTTTATGAAATTACCCTTTTTTATTGGATCTTTAACTTTTGCCTAGGTTTGTCTTTTGTCATTATCAAAGACATGTTGCCAAGCCTTTGTTTCTTTTAATTGTTCAGGTGGTGGGACAAAAACTTCTTCTTTTGCCTTGGCTTGTCTTTGACATATCACCAAACCTTTTTTTCTTTTAATTGTTCAGGTGGTATGACAATAACTTATTTTTTCTTCCAACAATTTATCTAGTCCAGGTTTTTGATTTTCAAAGGTATGGAAGGCAATAATGACTACCTTTGTTTCTTTTAATTGTTCAGATGGTGGGACAAAAATTTCTTCTTTTGCATAGGCTTGTTAGGCATTGATGATCTTATCCATGTCAAAATCCAAAACCCAATCATCATGACTTATCACTTTCAATTTGTTTGGTTTGTTTTACCTCGGCTCGTCTTTCATCATTATGAAATACATATTGGTAAACCATTGTTTTCTTAACAAAGGTATGGTAAGCATTGATGACCTTATCCATGTCAAAATCCCAAACCCAATCATCATTACTATCATTTTCCATTTTCACCCGTTTTGATTCTTGCTGTCCAGCTTGATTTTCACTAACTTGCTCACATGTTTGGTGTTGTATATCTTCTAACTGCACAAGTCTTTGCTCTTCATTTAGGACCTGCTAAAATGCTTGGTGTTGCATGCCTTCTAACTGTGTGTGTGTCTTTGCTCTTTATTTTCTTTTTTGACACGCGGCTGCTGTTCTTCTAACCACATGTGTTTTTGGTCTTGATTTTCATTTTGACTTGCTCACATACTTGGTGTCGCATGTCTTCTAACCACATGTGTCTTTGCTCTTCATTTAAATTTTTCCACGCCACCACTTTTCTTCTAACTGCATGCGTGTTTGCTCTTCATTTTCATCTTTGACTCGCACACTTGCATTGTGCTGCACGGCTTCTAACCGCGTGTGTCTTTCCTCTTCATTTTTGACACGGTTTTGGATTTTGATTACTTCAGAGAATCTAGCAATGGCCTTTGCTCTAGCTGCCCATATTGGTATTGTCACAATTGATGGTCCAGGTTGTCGATTTCCACATCTTATCATGTTTGATAGTTCAAGTGTTGGTTCCAAAGAATAATCATTTATAGTAATTAATTAAAAAAAACTTTCCGAAAAATAATTTTTTCAAAGAAAAGTAAAGTCCATTTTAAAATTTAGTTCAGCAGATACAAATAACTTTTAAAATTCAAACTCAAAACGAGCAGAAATTACTATTAAAGAATAAATGAAACCCAAAACGAACAGAAATTAAATAAACAATCATAGCAAAAAACATACTTCAAGTAATAATATAAATGAATAAATAGATCTTAAAGCGAGTAAGGCTTAGAATGAATATGAAAATCAAGCTTAAAACGAACACAAATATTTTGCTATTAAAGTATAAATGAAACTTAAAACGAACAGAAATCAAATAAACAATCAATGCAAACAAACATACAATAGATATTAATGTAAATTAATAAATAAATCTTAAAACGAGTGAAAATTAAATTGAATATGCAAATCAATTTTGAATATAATAAAAATAACTACAAACAAGAGTTTGGGTATCGTCTCACTGCAGAAGCCTAAAACCTACTGCGTCATTGGCGCTTTACTGAAAACAATTCTTTGAAATATTTTCACTTTTGTAACTTTAAGAAATCAAAAATTAATTAGGATTTTAGGGAATAAATATCAGCATATGTATATTAAATTGACAATGCACATTTTTTTTCAGTAAACTCATTTGAATTTTTCTTCAGTAAAGTACAAATTCTATTCTGGCTTTTAGAAAGCATAGGGGTTTTGAACCCTACTCACCTTAATTTATGCTGGTTTTGAGTTTGACTCTAATATTTATTTTAATATTTGTTTGTTTTGGGTTTCATTTATTTATTGATACTGATTTGGGGTAGTTGTGTGCTTGGTAGATTATATGATAGTCCGGACGCCAGGTGTTGAAAATGTGAACCATAGCACGACGGAATGGGGCTGCTACGAGAATTAGCCTACCCTCCATCCCCTAAATTGACCATGCGGATTCAAAAATACCAATGGCACTTGCTAGCGAGTGGTGGAACACTCCGAAACTTGACATTTTATTATATTTTGGTGTTTCATGCAAGAAAATGCATGTTCCACAAAGTTTGAGGTGCAGTTTTCCGCTTAAATAGAAATGCCTAGAAGCCATAGAATGTTTTCACAACAAAGTAACACGAATAGTTACAAAAAATGGCAGAGTTAAAAAAAAATGGCAAAACTATATGAGTCTTGAACAGTCTTGGAAAGTATAAACAAAATCAAATTGAATACTAGATATATAATGATATTAATTGTTGAAAGATCCATCAGTTCAAGATTTTTTTCACTGTAATTTTTATTTTCATTTTCAATGATGTAAGAACTGGAAAATAATAAATTTGTACTAGAAAAGAAATTAGTTTTCAGTGAAGCACCAATGACACAGAAGGCTTAAGGTTTTTACAGTTAAAGAAGGGGGCAGTATCCAAATTTTGTTTGTAGTGAAACTATTTGTCCTGACCAATCTTGAAAAGAACTAATAAATTAAACTGAATATTTGATGCATAATGATATTTTTTGCTAAAACGTCATCAGTTCAAAATTTTACTGTAATTTTAATATTTATTTTAAATATTAAGTACAAAAGAAAACATTTGTAATATAATTCGTTTTAAGTAAAGCGCCAATGACGCAGTAGGTTTTAGGCTTCTGCAGTGAGACGATACCCAAACTCTTGTTTGTAGTTATTTTTATTCGATTCAAACTTGATTTGCATATTCAATTCATTTATATTATTACTTGTTGTATGTTTTTTTGCTATGATTGTTTATTTAATTTCTGTTCGTTTTGGGTTTCATTTATTCTTTAATAGTAATTTCTGGTCGTTTTTAGTTTAAATTTGTATAGAATGAGGCTTTTTTCAAAGTATATACGATTACCTCTTTTATAAAAACCTTATATATGAAAAATAGACAGCTTGCATAACTTGTGGACATCGATTGACAACATTGAATGGATTTAAAAAATAGCTCCAATAAGGGGGTTTAGACCATTTCACTTGCTGACACAAAAGGATCAAGATTGTTTGAAATTGACCTTAATATGATTTTGTGTGCCAAACCAATTGTTCATCTATCACAGAGTATGTGTTTTAACCTTATAATTGGATAATTATAATAGATTTCCTATGTGTTCTTCCCATACAAAACCCCTTCCCATAAGTTATAAACCCCCCTTAATGAGTTATGCCCCAGGGCATAACTTACAACGCCTACCCCTGGGCCCTGATGGGCTGTGTCGACACCGGAGTTTTTTGTTATTAGATCTTTGAACTATTTTAACAAAATGTCTATCTCAAAAGTTTTATCTGATGCATTTAGGGCGTGGAGGAGGGAGAGGGGCTAGTTTCCCTTCAATCTCTTTTTGACTCTTAAAAAGTGAACAAGAACTTTCAATTTTCAATCAAATGAGCCTTTTCAAGTTATGAGCAATTTTCAAGTTTATACGAGCATCCCTTCCATTAGAAATACTATGAAGGATTCGTGGAATCCTTAAATTATAACCCTTGCCCTGCGGGCTTTGGGGGAGTTGTACTCCTCAAAGACCTAATTTCCAGAACTTAAAACTACGTTTAATAAAATAGCTGTCTTAAAATTTTGATTGGATGTGTTTGGGGAAAAGGTGGGCGCGAGAAGGGGGTTAGTTGCCCTCAAATCACTTTCAACTATTACAAAGAGCACTAGCACTCGGATTTTCCAGTCGAATGAGCCTTTTTTTGAAGTTTCTACGACAACACCTTCTATAAAAACGTTATATGCCCCCAGGGCATAGCTTAGAACCCTTGCCGTGAGGGTTGTGGGGAATTGTCCTCCTCAAAAACACATTTTCTATCAGGAAATCAACTACGCTGAAAAAATGCCTATCTTAAAATTTTTATGGGTTGTGTTGGGGGAAATGATGGGCGTGGGGGGGGGGCTAGTTGCCCTCCATCACTTTCGACTATTAAAAAGGGCACTATCCCTTTAATTTCCAATCGAATGAGCCTGTTTTGCAGTTTCTACGACAACGCCTTCTACAAAAACCCTATATGCCCCCAGGGCATAACTGAAAACCCTTGCCCTGAGGTTTGTGGGGGAGTGTCCTCCTAAAAAATATATGTTCAATCCGGAAATCAACTACGCTGAACAAAAATTGCTATCTCAAAATTTGGATTGGATGTGTTTAGGGGAATGATGGGCGTAGGGGAGGGGGCTAGTTGCCCTCCAATAGCTTTTGACTATTAAAAAGGGCACTATCCCTTTGGATTTCCAATCGAATGAGTCTTTTTTGAACTTTCTATGACAGCGCCTTCTATAAAAACCTTATATGCCCCCAGGACATAACTTAAAACCCTTGCCCTGAGGGTTGTGGGGGATTGTCCTCCTCAAAAACATGTTTTCTATCTGAAAATCAACTACGCTGAACAAAATGGCTATCTCAAAATTTTGATTGGATGTGTTTGGGGGAATGATGGGCGTGGGGGGGGGGGGGGCCTAGTTGCCTTCCACTCATTTTCGCATATTAAAAATGGCACTAGACCATTGAATTTCCAATAGAATGAGCCTTTTTTGAAGTTTATACGACAACACCTTCTATAAAAACCTTATATGCCCCCAGGGCATATCTTAAAACCCTTGCCCTGAAGGTTCTGGGGGAGTGTCCTCCTCAAAAACATATTTTCTATCTGGAAATCAACTACGCTGAACAAAATGGCAATCTCAAAATTTTGATTGGATGTGTTTGGAGAAATGAAGGCAGTGGGGGGGGGGGGGGGCTAGTTGCACTCCGATCACTTTCGACTATTAAAAAGGGCACTAGCCCTTTATTTTACAATCGAATGAGCCTGTTTTGAAGTTTCTACGACAATGCCTTCTATACAAACCTTATATGCCCCCAGGGCATAACTTAAAACAGTTACACTCCAATCACTTTTGACTATTAAAAAGGGCACTAGCACTTTAATTTCCAAGCAAATGAGCATGTTTTGAAGTTTCTATGACAACGCCTTTTATAAAAACCTTATATGCTCCCAGGGCATAACTTAAAACTCTTGCCCTGAGGGCTTTGGGGGAGTGTCCTTCTCAAAAATATATTTTCTATCTGGAAATCAACTATGCTGAACAAAATGGCTATCTAAAAAATTTGATTGGATGTGTTTGGGGGAATGATGGGCGTGGGGGAGGGGGCTTGTTGCCCTCCAATCACTTTCGACTATTAAAAAGGGCACTAGCCCTTTTAATTTACAATCGAATGAGCCTTTTTGAAGTTTCTACGACACCGCCTTCTATAAAAACCCTATATGCCCCCAGGGCATAACTTAAAACCCTTGCCCTGAGGGTGTCCTCCTAAAAAACATATTTTCTATCTTGAAATCAACTACGCTGAACAAAAATGGCTATCTCAAAATTTTGATTGGATGTGTTTGGGCGGATGATGGGCGTAGGGGAGGGGGCTAGTTGCCCTCCAATATCTTTAGACTATTAAAAAGGGCACTATCCCATTGAATTTTCTATAGACTGAGACTTTTTTTAAGTTTCTATGACAGCGCCTTCTATAAAAACCCTATATGCCCCCAGGGCATAACTTAATACCCTTGCCATGAGGGTGTTGGGGAAGTGTCCTCCTCAAAAACATGTTTTCTATATATAAATCAACTACGCTGAACAAAATGGCTATCTCAAAATTTGGATTGGATGTGTTGGGGGCAATGCGGGGCGTGGGGGGGGGGCTATTTGCCCAACAATAACTTGATACAATTAAAAAGGGCACAATCTCTTTAAATTTCCAATCGAATGAGCCTTTTTTGAAGTTTCTGCGACAACGCCTTCTATAAAAACCTTATATACCCCCAGGGCATATCTTAAAACCCTTGCCCTGAAGGTTCTGGGGGAGTGTCCTCCTCAAAAACATATTTTCTATCTTGAAATCAACTACGCTGAACAAAATGGCAATCTCAAAACTTTGATTGGATGTGTTTGGAGAAATGATGGGCGGGGGGGGGGGGGGCTAGTTGCACTCCGATCACTTTCGACTATTAAAAAGGGCACTAGCCCTTTATTTTCCAATCGAATGAGCCTTTTTTGAAGTTTCTACGACAATGCCTTCTATACAAACCTTATATGCCCCCAGGGCATAACTTAAAACAGTTACACTCCAATCACTTTTGACTATTAAAAGGGCACTAGCACTTTAATTTCCAAGCAAATGAGCATGTTTTGAAGTTTCTATGACAACGCCTTTTATAAAAACCTTATATGCCCCCAGGGCATAACTTAAAACTCTTGCCCTGAGGGCTTTGGGGAGTGTCCTTCTCAAAAATATATTTTCTATCTGGAAATCAACTATGCTGAACAAAATGGCTATCACAAAATTTTTATTGGATGTGTTGGGGGGAAGGAGGGGCGGGGGGGGGGGGCTAGTTGCCCTCCAATCACTTTTGACTATTAAAAACGGCACTAGCCCATTGAATTTCCAATTGAATGAGCTTTTTTTTAAGTTTCTACGACAACGCCTTCTATAAAAACCTTATATGCCCCAGGGCATATCTTAAAACCCTTGCCCTGAAGGTTCTGGGGGAGTGTCCTCCTCCAAAACATATTTTCTATCTGGAAATCAACTACGCTGAACAAAATGGCTATCTCAAAATTTTGATCGGATGTGTTTGGTGAAATGATGGGCGTGGGGGGGGGGGGGGGCTAGGTGCCCTCCATCACTTTCGACTATTAAAAAGGGCACTATCCCTTTAATTTCAAATCGAATGAGCCGGTTTTGAAGTTTCTACGACAATGCCTTCTACAAAAACCTTATATGCCCCCAGGGCATAACTTAAAACCCTTGCCCTGAGGGTTGTGGGGGAGTTTCCTCCTCAAAAAAGTATTTTCAATCTGTAAATCAACTACGCTTAACAAAAATGGCTATCTCAAAATTTTGATTGGATGTTTGGGCGAATGATGGGCGTAGGGGAGGGGGCTAGTTGCCCTCCAATAGCTTTTGACTATTAAAAAGGGCACTAGCACTTTGAATTTCCAATCGAATGAGCCTTTTTTGAAGTTTCTATGACAAAGCCTTCTATAAAAACCTTATATTCCCCCAGGGCATAACTTAAAACCCTTGCCCTGAGGGTTGTGGGGGAGTGTCCTACTCAAAAACATATTTTCTATCTGAAAATCAACTACGCTGAACAAAATGACTATCTCAAAATTTTGATTGGATGTGTTTGGGGGAATGATGGGCGTGGGGGGGGGGGGGGCGAGTTGCCCTCCAAACACTTTCAAATATTAAAAAGGGTACTAGCCCTTTAAATTTCCAGTCGAATGAGCCATTTTTGAAGTTTCTATGACAACACCTTCTATAAAAACCTTATATACCCCCAGGTCATATCTTAAAACCCTTGCCCTGAAGGTTCTGGGGGAGTGTCCTCCTCAAAAACATATTTTCTATCTTGAAATCAACTACGCTGAACAAAATGGCAATCTCAAAACTTTGATTGGATGTGTTTGGAGAAATGATGGGCGGGGGGGGGGGGGGCTAGTTGCACTCCGATCACTTTCGACTATTAAAAAGGGCACTAGCCCTTTATTTTCCAAACGAATGAGCCTTTTTTGAAGTTTCTACGACAATGCCTTCTATACAAACCTTATATGCCCCCAGGGCATAACTTAAAACAGTTACACTCCAATCACTTTTGACTATTAAAAAGGGCACTAGCACTTTAATTTCCAAGCAAATGAGCATGTTTTGAAGTTTCTATGACAACGCCTTTTATAAAAACCTTATATGCTCCCAGGGCATAACTTAAAACTCTTGCCCTGAGGGCTTTGGGGGAGTGTCCTTCTCAAAAACATATTTTCTATCTGGAAATCAACTACGCTGAACAAAATGGCTATCTCAAAAATTTTATTGGAGGTGTTAGGGGAAATGGGGGGCGGGGGGGGGGCTTGTTGCAATCAAAACTATTTCGAACGTTGATAAGGGCACGGTCTCATTATATCCTAGGTGAATGAGCCTTTTTGATCGTTTTACGGCACCATCGAATGTAAAAACCTTCAATAATCTTGGATCATAACTCACCATCCTTGCTCTGAGGACTCTTGGGCAGTGTACTCCTCAAAAATACGATTACTCTCGAGAAAAAGGCTACACGAAACAAAACGGCAATCTCCGCATTTTGATTGGTGGAGGTTTGGGAAATGATGGGCGTGGGGGGGGGGCTAGTTGCACTCCATCATTTTCTACTATTAAAAAGGGCAATATCTCTTTAATTTACACTCGAATGAGCCTGATTTGCAGAGAAGATGACAGCATCGTCTACACGAACCCTATTGGTCCCCAGGGCATATCTCAACAACTTTGCTCGGAAGGATTTAGGGGAGTATCCTTCTCAAAAATATATTTTCTATCTGGAAATCAACTACGCTGATCAAAAATGACTATCTCAAAATTTTGATTGGATGTGTTTGGGGGAATGATGGGCGTAGGGGAGGGGGCTAGTTGCCCTCCAATAGCTTTTGACTATTAAAAAGGGCACTATCCCTTTGAATTTTCTATAGAATGAGCCTTTTTTGAAGTTTCTATGACAACGCCTTCTATAAAAACCTTATATGCCCCCAAGGCATAAATTAAAACTCTTGCCCTGAGGGTTTTGGGGAATTGTCCTCCCCAAAAACATGTTTTCTATCTGAAAATCAACTACGCTGTACAAAATGGCTATCTCAAAATTTGGATTGGATGTGTTTGGGGGAATGATGGGCCTGGGGGGGGGCTAGTTGCCCTCCAATCATTCAGGGCAGTAGCCCTTTGAATTTCCGATCAAATGAGCCTTTTTTGAAGTTTCTGCGACAACGCCTTCTACAAAAACCTTATATGCCCCCAGGGCATAACTTAAAACCCTTGCCCTGAAGGTTCTGGGGGAGTGTCCTCCTCAAAAACATATTTTCTATCTGGAAATCACCTACGCTGAACAAAATGGCAATCTCAAAACTTTGATTGGATGTGTTTGGGGAAATGATGGGCGTGGGGGGGAGGGGCTAGTTGCACTCCAATCACTTTCGACTATTAAAAAGGGCACTAGCCCTTTAATTTCCAATCGAATGAGCCTGTTTTGAAGTTTCTACGACAATGCCTTCTATACAAACCTTATATGCCCCCAGGGCATAACTTAAAACAGTTACACTCCAATCACTTTTGACTATTAAAAAGGGCACTAGCACTTTAATTTCCAAGCAAATGAGCATGTTTTGAAGTTTCTATGACAACGCCTTTTATAAAAACCTTATATTCCCCCAGGGCATAACTTAAAACTCTTGCCCTGAGGGCTTTGGGGAGTGTCCTCCTCAAAAACATATTTTCTATCTGGAAATCAACTACGCTGAACAAAATGGCTATCTCAAAATTTTGAGTGGATGAATTCGGGGGACTGCTGGGGGGGAGGGGGGGGGCGGCCTTTGGGCCCGCAAAACGTCTTTAAGTATTTAAAAGGGCACTATCCCTTTGAATTTCCAATCAAATGAGCCGTTTTTGAAGTTTCTACGACAACGCCTTCTATAAAAACTTTATATGCCCCAGGGCATATCTTAAAACCCTTGCCCTGAAGGTTCTGGGGGAGTGTCCTCCTCCAAAACATATTTTCTATCTGGAAATCAACTATGCTGAACAAAATGGCTATCTCAATATTTTGATTGGATGTATTTTGGGAAATGATGGGCGTGGGGGGGGAGGGGGCGGTTTAGTTGCACTCCAATCACTTTCGACTATCAAAAAGGGCACTAGCCCTTTAATTTCCAATCGAATGAGCCTGTTTTGAAGTTTCTGCGACATCGCCTTCATAAAAACCTTATATGCCCCCAGGGCCTAACTTAAAACCCTTGACCTGAGGGTTGTGGGGGAGTGTCCTCCTCAAAAAAATATTTTCTATCTGGAAATCAACTACGCTGAACAAACTGGCTATCTCAAACTTTTGATTGGATGTGTTGGGGGGATGGCGGGGCGAGGGGTGGGGGGCTAGTTGCCCTCCAATCACTTTCGACTATTAAAAAGGGCACTAGCCCTTTAATTTCCAATCAAATGAGCCTGTTTTGAAGTTTCTACGACAACTCCTTCTATAAAAACCTTATATGCCCCCTGGGCATAACTTAAAACCCTCGCCCTGAGGATTGTGGGGGAGTGTTCTCGTCAAAAACATATTTTCTATCAGGAAATCAACTACGCAGAACAAAATGGCTATCTGAAAATTTTGATTGGATGTTTTTGGGGAAATGATGGGCGGGGGGGGGAGGGTAGCTAGTTACACTCCAATCACTTTCGACAACTAAAAAGGGCACTAGCTCTTTAATTTCCAATCGAATGAGCCTGTTTTGAAGTTTCTACGACAACACCTTCTATAAAAACCTTATATGCCCCCAGGGCATAACTTAAAACCCTTGCCCTGAGGGTTGTGGGGAAGTGTCCTCCTCAAAAATATATTTTCTATCTGGAAATCAACTACGCTGAACAAAATGGCTATCTAAAAATTTTGATTGGATGTGTTTGGGGGAATGCTGGGCGGGGGGTGGGGGGGGGGGCTAGTTGCCCTCCAATCATTTTCGACTATTAAAAAGGGCACTAGCCCTTTAATTTCCAATCGAATGAGCCTGTTTTGAAGTTTCTACGACAATGCCTTCTATACAAACCTTATATGCCCCCCGGGCATAACTTAAAACACTTGCCCTGAGGGTTGTGGGAGAGTGTCCTCCTCAAAAATATATTGTCTATCAGGAAATCAACTACGCTGAACAAAATGGCTATCTTAAAATTTTGATTGTATGTGTTTGGGGGAATGATGGGAGGGGGGGGGGGGCTTGTTGCCCTCCAATCACTTTCGACTTTTAAAAATGGCACTATCCCTTTTAATTTCCAATCAAATGAGCCGTTTTTGAAGTTTCTGCGACAATGCCTTCTATAAAAACTTTATATGCCCCCAGGGCATATCTTAAAACCCTTGCCCTGAAGATTCTGGGGGAGTGTCCTCCTCCAAAACATATTTTTATCTGGAAATCAACTACGCTGAACAACATGGCTATCTCATAATTTTGATCGGATGTATTTGGGGAAATGATGGGCGTGGGGGGGGGGGGGGAGGGGCGGTTTAGTTGCACTCCAATCACTTTCGACTATTAAAAAGGGCAATAGCCATTTGAATTTCCAATCGAATAAGCCTGTTTTGAAGTTTCTGCGACAACGCGTTCTATAAAAACCTAATATGCCCCTAAGGCATAACTTAAAACTCTTGCCCTGAGGCTTGTGGGGGAGAGTCCTCCTCAAAAAAATATTCTCTATCTGGAAATAAACTATGCTGAACAAAATAGCTATCTCAAAATTTTGATTGGGTGTGTTTGGGGTAATGATGGGCGTGGGGTGGGGGGCTAGTTGCCCTCCATTTACTTTCAACTATTAAGTATGGCACTAGCCCTTTAATTTCCAATCGAATGAGCCTGTTTTGAAGTTTCTACGACAACACCATCTAAAAAAACCATATATGCCCCCTGGGCATAACGTAAAACCCTTGCCCGGAGGATGGTGGGGGAGTATCCTCCTCAAAAATATATTTTCTATCAGGATATCAACTAAGCAGAACAAAATGGCTATCTAAAAATTTAGATTGGAGGTGTTTGGGGAAATGATGGGTGTGGGGGAGGGAGCTAAGTACACTCCAGTCACTTTCGACAATTAAAAAGGGCACTAGCCTTTTAATTTCCAATCGAATGAGTTTTTTTTGAAGTTTCTATGACAACACTTTCTTTAAAAACCTTATATGACCCCAGGGCATAACTTAAAACCATTTCCCTGAGGGTTGTGGGGAAGTGTCCTCCTCAAAAACATTTTTTCTATCTGTAAATAAACTCCGCTGAACAAAAGGGATTTAAAAAATTTTTTTTTGTTTGTTTGTGGGGGATTGCGGGGCGTGGGGTGGGGGGGGGCTAGGTGCACTCCAATCATTTTTGACTATTAAAAAGGGTACTAGCCCTTTAATTTCCAATCGAATGAGCCTGTTTTGAAGTTTCTACGACAATGCCTTCTATACAAACCTTATATGCCCCCCGGGCATAACTTAAAACACTTGCCCTGAGGGTTGTGGGAGAGTGTCCTCCTAAAAAATATATTTTCTATCTGGAAATCAACTCCGCTTAAAAAATTGGCTATCTTAAAATTTTGTTTGTTTGTTTTGGGGGAAATGTGGGGGTGGGGGGGGGGGGGGCTAGTTACACTCCAATCACTTTCGACTATTAAAAAGGGCACTAGCACTTTAATTTCCAAGCGAATGAGCATGTTTTGAAGTTTCTATGACAACACCTTTTATAAAAACCTTATATGCCCCCATGGCATAACTTAAAACCCTTGCCCTGAGGGCTTTGGGGGAGTGTCCTCCTCAAAAATATATTTTCTCTCTGGAAATCAACTACGCTGAACAAAGTGGCTATCTAAAAATTTCGAGTGGGTGGGGTTGGTGGAAGTACGGGGGGGGGGCTTGTTGCCCTCCAATCAATTTTGACTATTGAAAAAGGCTCAATTCCTTTGAATTTGCAATCAAATGAGTCTTTTTTGAAGTTTCTACGACAACGCCTTCTATAAAAACCTTATATGCTCCCAGGGCATATCTTAAAACCCTTGCCCTGAAGGTTCTGGGGGAGTGTCCTCCTCCAAAACATATTTTTATCTGGAAATCAACTACGCTGAACAAAATGGCTATCTCAAAATTTTGATCGGATGTGTTTGGGTAAATGATGGGCGTCGGGAGGGAGGGAAGCTAGTTGCACTCAAATCACTTTCAACTATTAAAAAGGGCACTAGCCCTTTAATTTCCAATCGAATGAGCCTTTTTTGAAGTTTCTAAGATAACGCCTTCATACAGACCTTGTATTCCCCCAGGGCATTAAGTAAAACTCTTGCCATGATCGTTTTAGGGTATTTTGTATCTGGAAATCAACTATGCTCAAAGAAAAGGGTGTCTGAAAATTTTTATTGGAAGTGTTTTGGGGAAATGATGGGCGTGGGGGGGGGGCTTGTTTCCCTCCAATCACTTTCGACTATTAAAAAGGGCACAAGCCCTTTGTATTTCCAATCGAATGAGCCTTTTTCGAAGTTTCTACGACAATGCCTTCTATAAAAACCTTATATGCCCCCAGGGCATAACTTACAACCCATGCCCTGAAGGTTTTGGGGAATGTCCTCCTCAAAAACATATTTTCTATCTGGATATCAACTACGCTGAACAAAATGGCTATCTTAAAATTTTGATCGGATGTGTTTGGGGAAATGATGGGCGTGGGGGGGGGGGGGGGCTAGTTGCACTCAAATCACCTTCAACTATTAAAAAGGGCACTATCCCTTTAATTTCCAAAAGAATTAGCCTGTTTTGAAGTTTCTACGACAACGCCTTCTATAAAAACCTTGTATACCCCCAGCGCATAACTTAAAACCCTTGCCCTGAGGGTTGTCGGGGAGTATCCTCCTCAAAAATATATTTTCTATCTGGAAATCAACTACGCTGGATAAAATGGCTATCTCAAAATTCTGATTGGATGTGTTGGGGGGAATGATGGGCGTGGGGTGGGGGGGGGGGCTAGTTGCCCTCCAATCATTTTCGAATATTAAAAAGGTAACTAGAACTCTCGATTTCCAATTGAATGAGCCCCCTTTGAAGTTTCTACGACGACCCCTTCCATATAAAGTGCCTCTGGAAAAAAAAAAAAAATAATAAAACATTGGAGCCGTATGGCCTTTACTATAGGCAACGCTACAGCGATGCCTCTGACTAACTGCAAGTTTTCATTTCTTGGGCCTTACAACAGACATTTTGTTGGATAAATAATTGACTACATTTGGAATCTCAGCTTGACATAACAAGTCATTTTAAGCAAAAGGAAAACCAAACTAGTTTCAAATTTTCAGGTATTTTTCTGGTTTTAATTAAAAAAAAACTAGTATTATTGCTCAGCAACATAACCATTTTGGCAGTTTGTAGTTAAATAAAATTATTTTATTCAAAATTTTTCAGGAATTATTCCAGTTTTACATAACTATGTCTACAAGCTTCCTATAATGGTAAAAGGTCTTTGTAAAAATATAGATTTTATTTTAAATATTTTGTGTTAATTACAAAAGCACATAGATGTGACAAATTCCTGATGCAAATAACATGAGCTATAAAATTTTTATTGAAAAATGCACTAAAAAAATTGATTATATTAAAAAAAAAAAATTTTAATTACAAACGATTTTTAACCACAATAATTTTATTTAAAATGAGCCATTTAACAGGTCTCTATGATATTCCAGTGCCAAGCTATCTGAGGAAAAAGACAGAGAGAAAAAAAGCTGCCATATATGCAGAATATTATGGGTGCAGCCACTTTTTTATTTTCAAGCCAATTCTTCTTCTTCTTCTATTTAACAGCCAATATATTAATTGTTAATGACATAACTTTCTTCTTCTTCTATTTCACAGCAGGCGGGCTTTTCAGTAATACTATTTAGCCCTTTTCCTTTTGCTTCACTCTGTGGGCTACAGAGCTACTGGCTTGATTGCCTCTTATTTATTAGATATTTTCAGATATCTTTCAGTAGATCTTTCGACTCAAGGAGTTCAAATATAAGATTATAGATGTTGATTTCTATGCTCTTGGCTGATAGTGAGATTTTGTGGTGTTTGAAGCATTTTAACAGTTTACAAAGCAAGGTATGTTGTGCAGACTGCAAGAAAGTTTAGTCCATTTGTTACAGAACAAATTCTATGATAAATTTTGGAAAAATACTTATTGGTAAAGGGGGAAAGGACAGGATTATTCTTATTAAATATAATATCCGATAGTCTCCAAATATCTCTAATGGGGATTGGTCTCCCACTTGGCTGGTCAATATTTATAGAAATTTTTACTATTTCATCAACTTGATGATTAACACTTACACCAGAGTGGCTAGGAATATACTGAAGATAAGTTCTTATGCCACTTGAAGCAAGATTATCTATAATACTAAGACAATGATAAGTATTAATGTCCAACTTATACTGAGGAGCTGAGGCCAACAACTCAAGGCTCGAAAAAGAGTCAGAATAAACTAAAATATTATTGGAATTAGGAATCAAAGGTTGGCTTTTCATAAGGTGTTCTAATGCCATGATTATGGCATTTAACTCAGCAAAAATTATAGATACATTATTATATAGCCTCTCACTCATTGCAATTTTAAGGTGGGGAAGGAAAGCACCACTTGCTACATTCTCATTTATTTTTGATACATCAACAAATATTTAAAAGGTTCTTTTATTAATAATGGTATTAAGTTAAGGAATTTTTTTTCTGGACAAAAGAAATGGGGGCTAGATCTTTATTCCACTTAGAGGAATCAGTATTTATTATGGGAATTGACCAATTCCATGGAGGGGATTGGAGGAAGTAGGGGCAATAGACTTTTGCCGGTACAGGGAACTTCTTCTGAATAATGGCATACTCATCTGCAATGCCTCTATACATGGCTGGATTTCTTAACCAATTATGTATGGTGCGTGAGCTATTTGATTCAATTTTTGTAAGATGTTTTGTCAAGAGAAAGCTACGTTTCTCCCTTATTGTTGTTAATCCATTCTCCATAAGCAGAAACTTGGTGCTTGTGGGTTTCCTAAGGCCAAATATGAGACGTATTATACCATTTTGTATTGTTTCAATTTTTTGCATCTGGGTCTGTGCACATGCACCATAGACGATGAGCCCATAGTCAATGTAGGGTCTTATATGTGATTTATAAAACTGGAGTAAGGTTTTCTCCTTACATCCCCAGGGTGTGGAAAGAAGTCTTTTTAGGATATTTGTTTTTCTATGGCATTTTTTTATTGTGTTTGAAATGTGGAGGTGGAAATTAAGTTTTTGGTCGAGCATAAGACCTAGCTAAGTAGTATGATTATCTTCTGGAATAGTTGTTCCATTTAGAGTTAGTCTTGCATTAACATGATTTTGCTTTTGGTGAAATTGGATTATTTTTGACTTGGTAGGTGCAATGGGTATATCTGAATGTTGAGAGAATTTTTCAAGTTGGAAAAGTGACTTTTGCAGCTTTGACTGTGATATTTCAAAGGTGTTGCCAGATGACCATAGCACCAGATCGTCAGCATATTGTAGATTCGTGTGGGGGAGGTTCTGGTCGCAGAGACATAGGGCAAAGAGGAGGCAGCTGAGGACTGCTCCCTGAGGAAGGCCTTTAGCTATTGTCTTTAGGGGTAAAGAGGCTGAACCTATACAAACAATGAAATTTCTCAATTCTATGAAATATTATATAAAAGAAGCTAGCGTAGGAGGTAATCCAAGGTTCGCAAGTTTAGTAATAAAGATCTGGTGGTTCACAGCGTCGTATGCCCCTTCAAAATCTATTAAAGCTGCAACTAGGTTCTTATTGTTCTAAACAGAGTTATGTACTGCATTTGTTAATAATATGAAAAAATCTGCTGCGGAGTGGTGTTTCCTGAAACCAGTTTGGGTGTGAGGGATCATATTATTTTTTTCAACAAACCAGAGGAGTCGATAATATATCGTTGTTTCCATTATTTTCCCCATCACATGAGTAATCATTATGGGCCTCTAAGACTCAGGGTTATTTTTGGGTTTATTTTTCTTTAGGATTGGTAGGAGGGACGAACATTTCCATATATTGGGGAACATAGAAGATGCCCAAGCATGATTACGACAATTTAAAAGTTCCTGTTTGTATGAAGGGGGGAGATTCTTTATCCATGTAGGGTGTATATTGTCATAGCTGCCGCTAGTCTTGGTCCTAATATGATGTATTGCATTATTCATTTCATGGATTGAAAATGGGCTGGTTATATTCTCGGATCCTGGGCGTGGTTGGTAACTTGGGTTCATAGAAATTGGGGACATTTTGCTGCAATTATTTGATGTTAGCTTATTAACAAAAAGAGTGGCAAATAGCTTAGCTTTTTCATTATCTGTCATAATGGGTATTATTATGTATAAGCTCATACAGGAGTGGGGAAAGTCTTTTTCCCACAGATTTGGCTTATGACTTTATGTATAATTGGCTCATGTGTTTCTCTGGAGAGATTATTTGCAAAATTATTCCAGTAGTTATGTTTAGCATTTATTATAGTCCTTTTTAGGTTAGATTCTGCTTGTAATTTTTTAAATATATAGTAGGTGATAGTTTTTTTTTATGAATGTTCTCCTAGCGGCCTTTTTTGTTCTCCATTTATTTTGGCACTCATTTGTCCACCATGCTTTGGGAATGTGTTTAGGGAAGGGTTTCTTAGGTATTTTCCAGGGGATAGCATGATTAGCTGTATTTATTAGTAAAGATGCCAAAACTTCAGCATATGTGTCAACTGTTGTGTTTGAAATTCATGAATTTTGGGTGAAACTTGTAATTTCATCATTTAGCTTATTTTTGAGCATAGGCCAATTTGCTTTAGTGTTGATATATTTGGAGGTATGTGATAGGGTTTCAGCAGGTTCGTTTAGGAAGCGAACTATAGCAAAGTGGTTAGTACATAGACTATCAATTTTATTTATATAAATTTTATTAAAAATATTTAATGACACAATTTGTAGGTCAATTGTAGAGAAACTGCCACTGTTGGGGGTTGAAATATGTATTCAGGTTTGGAGGGGTAGCAACAGCTAATTCAATATTATTTGAAGTCATAATCTCAATGAACTTACCAGCTTTATTTGCTGGTTTATTCCCCCCCAAAAGGCTATGGGCATTGAAGTCTCCACAAATAATGATATTTTTTAACATATTAGAATTATTTATATAGCTAAAGAAATCCATGGCATCTGTAATTTGGCCATTAGGGTTATAAAAGCTTATTATGTAAGTTTTTGTATTATTCAGGCAAACACTGATACCAATTGTATCAACATAATTTACAAAATCTGGAAAGTTGATGCAACAGAATTTTATATTATTTTTAACTATTAAAGCTACTCCACCTCCTTTTGTCTCTGATGATCTATCCTTTCTCAGGATAGTATATCCCAGAGACTTAATTTGTTGATTTTGGGTTAAATGAGTTTCCTGGAGGAAAGCAATATTAATGGAATAATTATTCATAAAAGATATTAGTTCATTTAGCTTATTTTATGTGAGTGATCTTACGTTCCACTGGAGTATTGATATGTGTTGTGTTGTTGATTTATTTTTCACATGACTGTGTATCAATGTTCAGCTTTGTTAATAGTAAAGCAAGATCTTTTTTCGCTTGAATGAGCATATCATCAGGGATGTAGATTTTTGCCAATTCTGCAATGATTTTAGTTTTCTGTAGTTGATGTATATTCATGGCCTGAACTGTATTACAGTTTAGAATGAATAAGCATATATTGGGGGATTGCATGTTTAGTTGTGCATCCTGTTTGTCAGTTAAGGGATTAATTCCTGGTAGTGTTTCTGGTTTGTTCCTTCTTGGGAGGGGGTGCCAGGCTGACCTCATCTCACTGGACAAGGAGGCTTGTTCCATAGCTGCAAAGGGGGTATGGAATGGCCTTCTCAGTTGCTATTTGGATTGTTAGTGCTCTTTTCTTATATGCAGGGCATAGTGATTTATTGGTAGATTCATGTGGGCCTTTGCAATTGATACATGTAGGCTGAGTGTTGTTGCAAGTTGTCAACTCTTTAGGATGGGATGCTTTGCAATTACTACACGCTAGGAGAATTTCATTGCATTTGTTTGTTGTGTGTCCCAGTTTGAGACACTTCTGACACTGGATGGGCTTTGGTTTGTATTCCTTGTCTGGTTTGATTTGCCCAAATAGGAATAACATTTCTGGGATATTAATTTTTTCCTTCAGTGTAAATAAGAAAGATCTACTTGTTTTTACGCCATTAGAGTTAGGTTTACCAAGTTGGGTAGCATCTTCAACTGGGATTGTGTTGCCAGCCCTATCTGAGAGCCCTTCTTTTAACTCCTGAATGGGTATTTCAGGGGGAACATTATAAACTACTATTTTTGCTGGGGATTGTTTTGGGTTCCATTTAGATGCATTAATTGGGATATTCAAAAGGGATTTTAGATTAATTACTGTGTCTGCTGATTTCTGATCTTGAACAGCTATTACCAGAGATCCATTACGGTAAATATTGAGAAAGTACTCTGATTTTAGTAATTTGAAAACTGTAAATATTATTTCAGGAATCATTTTTATTTCTAAGCGGGTAATAGGAAAAATTCTTGGGTCAATTCCTAAGTTTTGGGAGGGAGGATCTTGGGTGGGGAGAGGGGAAATGCTGTTGATTGGGGAGATTTTTTTCCTTTTATTAGAGCTTCTAGAACGCACCTCTTGAAACCCATTATCATCATTTATAGTGAAATTAGCCCCTACACTGATCATTGTCCTATTCTCAGAATTGGAGCTATCATGTGAACTTTGTGATAATGAGCTTGACCACCCAATATGGGTATCAATTTCACTGGTATTTGGGGTGGGGTCTGGGGGGACTTTTTTTTGGAGGAGTTCTATGCATTGCCTATTGGAACAAGCTTTAAACTAAAACAAGAAAGGATAATACTATGATAACAGACCATCTGCATGCTACTGTGGGGAAAACTTCACCATCAACAAAAGAAACACCACAGTATGGCCCCGAGGAGGATTTTGAGCATGATTGGTTTGGTACAACTACTGATAAATTGAGATAATAATTCACAAGAAATTTATTTGTAAATTTCTTAAAATGTTGCTGCTGGTGGTGGGACAAAAACTTCTTTTTCTTCAAACATTCCAGGTTTTTGAATTTCAAAGGTATGTAGGCATTGATGACCTTATCCATGTCAAAATCCAAAACCAATCACCATGACTAAAAAAAAGCTGCCATATATGCAGAATATTATGGTTGCAGCTACTTTTTATTTGCAAGCCAATATATTAATTGTTAATGAATTAATTGTTCAGGTGGTGGGACAAAAACTTCTTTTTCTTCAAACCAATTATCTAGTCCAGGTTTTTGAATTTCAAAGGTATGTAGGCATTGATGACCTTATCCATGTCAAAATCCAAAACCAATCACCATGACTATCATTTTCAGTTTGTTTGGTTTGTTTTACCTTGAGATGTCTTTCATCATTATGAAATACATATTGGTAAACCATTGTTTTTAACAAAGGTATGGTAGGCATTGATGACCTTATCCATGTCAAAATCCCAAACCCAATCATCATTACTATCATTTTCAATTTTGATACGTTTTGATTCTTGCTGTCCAGCTTGATTTTCACTAACTTGCTCACATGTTTGGTGTTGTATATCTTCTAACCACATGTGTCTTTGCCCTTCATCTTCATTTTTGACTTGTTAAAATGCTTGATGTTGCATGTCTTATAACTGTGTGTGTCTTTGCTCTTAATTTTCTTTTTTGACATGCTGCTGCTGTTCTTCTAACCATATGTGTATTTGCTCTTATTTTCATTTTTGACTTGCTCACATGCTTGGTGTTGCATGTCTTCTAACCACATGTGTCTTTGCTCTTCATTTAAATTTTTGCCACACCACCCTTTTTCTTCCAATTGCGTGTGTGTTTGCTCTTCATTTCCAACTTGCTCACTTGCTTGGTGTTGCATGTCTTCTAACCATGTGTGTCTTTGCTCTTCATTTTTCATTCTTGACACGTTTTTGGATTTTGATTAATTCAGAGAATCTAGCAATGGCCTTTGATTTAGCTGCCCATATTGGTATTGTTGCAATTGATGGTCCAGGTTGTTGATTTTCACATCTTATCATGTTTGATAGTTCAGACGTTGGTTCTAAAGAATCATCATTTATAGTAGCTGAAACTGCAAGTTTTCATTTCTTGGGCCTTCAGACAGACATTTTGTTGGATAAATAATTGACTACATTTGGAATCTCAGCTTGACATAACAAATCATTTTAAGCAAAAGGAAAACCAAACTAGTTTCAAATTTTCAGGTATTTTTCTGGTTTGGATTAAAAAAAAACTATTATCATTGCTCAGACACATAAATATTTTGGCAGTTAAATAAAATTATTTTATTCAAAAAAATTTCAGGAATTATTCTAGTTTTGCATAACTATGTCTACAAGCTCCTTATGATTGTAAAAGGTCATCGTAAAAATATTGATTTAATTTTAAATATATATATTTTTTTTAATTACATAAGCATGTAGATCTAACAAATTCCTGATCTGAATAACATGAGCTATAAAATGTGTTATGGAAAAATGCACGTTTTTGAAAAAAAATTGATTTTATTTTAAAAATTTATTAATTACAGAAGCTTTTTAACCACAACAACTTCATTTAAAACGAACCATTAAACAGCTCTCTATGATGTTCCAGTGCCAAGCTATCTGAGGAGACAGAGAGAGAAAAAAAACCCTGCCATATGTGCAGAAATTATGGTTGCAGCATTTTTTTTTCAAGCCAAGAGACAATAAGTTTGCAATATAGGGGTAAGTTTCCTAGGTTGCTAGCTACCGCAGCAACCCGGATATGAATGACATCATATGATGTCATGAAGTACATTACGTACATTATACCATTGTAATTTTTATTACATGGGGTCATCATATGATGTCATTAAGTACATGACATCATTACAATTTTTATTACATCTTGTCATTTGCAAAAACGAAAATCAAGGCTCTTAGCAAATTTTCTCAGATTTCTGACCAATGTGGATCATTTTTTTTTAATGTGAGAATATCCCAAGATGCCAGTTTTCCAAAAATAAAATGGAGCCATTTTCAAGAACATAAATATAAACACAATTATTGCTCACTTATAAAGATAGTATATGTATATATAATTAATAACAACTCACTGCAGCACCAAGTCACCAGAGGCCAACACAGCTATGCATGCTCCTCCTCCATCCCAACCCATTTAAAGGCTTCCTCTTTATACCCTTCAAAGAAGTTCCCATTTCCCTAAAATCTTTCCTTATGACATCCTCCCAACCCATTTGGGGATGTGCTGCTTTCTGTTTGGCCTTAGACAGTTGCCCAACAAGAACAACCTTAGGTAATCTGCCATCTTTTGTCCACAGAATGTGTCTTAGCCATCTCAACCTTTCTCTCATTTGAGCCAAGTGGCGGATCCAGAGGGGGGCGCGCCCCCCCCCAATGTAGTCTAAAGTAGTGTAATTTACTTAATTAATGTAAGTTTGCGTTAATTAAACTTGCTCCTAACACAAGTTTATCGGATCAACCTATTTTGCACCCCCTGCCCCCTAAAACAAATCCTGGATCAGCCCCTGTTACAGCCCCAGAAAGTAGGATTGACCCATGTTTTTTGTAAAGATTACTGCTTGATATACAATCAATAAGTCAGTTACCCAAAACAATCCATAGGTATTTCTAATTCTCTGGAAAACACCTAACAAATCTTCCTCTGTTTTGTTTTTAGGGCACCCAAGCTTCAGAACCATACTTGCCAACAGTCATCACTGAAGTGGGTAAACTATCCACTTGATTGATTTTTTTGTTACCCAACATCAACTCTTCATCTTCACTAATTCCTAGTCTTAGCAACTTAGTATTCTTAACATTAACTTTCAAACCTATTCTTGCACCCTGAACTCACAAAATCTCTAAAAATTCTATCATTTTGCTAACATTTTCTTGGATGCTTAAATCACCAGCACAATCTGAGTCTAGGAAAATTTTACTTCCCTAATTGCTTCTGTTTTCTCCCTTTGCCTTTGCTGTGCTCTTTAGGACATGGTCCATTAAAACAATCCATATAAATGGGGATAGGATGCAACCCTCCTTCACCTTCACTTCTGATTTAATACTAAATCAGCTACTAACCCCATTTCCTACCTTAAGGACAGGACATGCACTAAAACTCTTCTACTAGCTACATCAAATGCTTGCTCATAACCTATAAACTGAGGACTAAAGGGGGCTATCCCTTCACATCCAAAGTGTCAATTTTTTCTATATCTTTTCCTGTAGTCCTAACGCAGTTTAGAACATTCTCAAAATGTTCACTCTCTGTAACTCTTTCCTTATAACTAATTATGGCCCCATTCCTATCTTTAACTGGGAAGAGTTCAGTTTTACTATTCACTCTCAGTTTATTAACATGCCAGTAGAACTTTTTATTTTTATCCTGTCTGGCTGCATCTAACAAATCTTCAGCAATTCTATCCTGACCTTCACTTCACACCTCTATAATTCATATTTTAATGTTTTCTTCACTTTCTTTACACATCTTTTATTTTCAAATGATCTATCATTCAAATAATTCTTGTAGAAGCCCCTCCTCCTCCCTATTAAACATAATGTATTTTCACTAATATTCATAGCTTTCTTCCCTGAGACACCATCAGCAACTTCACAAACTATTTTCCTAAAATTATTCCATCCATCAAATTTAAAACTTTCCAGTTTAGTATTCAACTGTTCCTGGAAATTTTCTCTCAGATTCTCATCCTGGAATCTATCAACATTGCAGGTTACCAGAAGGTAGCTACCCTTCCTAAATTCTAGCTTTAGATTGACCCATAGACATTACTAGATGGTGATCTTTACTTCTAACAATACAAGAGGACTCCTATAAACCCTTGTATCAATACTGCCAGTCTTCAGTTTACAACAACACAATTGATAAGGTTAGCTGCCTAACCAACCTATTAATACCATGTTAGTTTATGGAACATTTCATGACCAAATACATCATTAGTTGTAACTAGATATTTATCCCTACAAGATTGAAGCAGTTACAATGATCACTGTTTTCTTCTCTTATACCAAATTTGCCTGGGTTAGGATTATTTCTACCAACATGGGCATTAAAATCTCCTAATAGAAAATCTATATTTCTAGCAGGCACCTTGTCTATTTGTCCCTGTAGCTGTAAGTAAAATTCATCTAAGTCACTATTATCTTCATTAGTCAGTTCTGAACAGGCATATACAACTATGAAGGAAAACCTGCACTTTTTAGTCATGAAATGAGCCTTTTGGGTTGCCTGTGTAAGCTAATAGTTTTCTTACTTTTGCTTGCTATTGTCTTTGTGTGCTTATTTCTCATCAAAAATTGGTTCACAAAGCCAGTTTTAAGAGAAGTATTGGATAGCTATGGTCAGGGGCATCCTGAGGCTCATTTTATTGGAGGGGGATCTTTGTAAATTTTACCAAATTGCTACCTGATTTATGCCAAAGTTTCTGCAGAAAACAAGAATCTTGCTAAATTTTGGCCAATTTTACAAAATTTTAACAAATGCCAAAATAATTGGGGGAGGGGTGGTCCCCCATGGCTATGGTTACTTGTATTAAGTTGAAACTTCAAAGACAAAGCATAAGAGCATAAAAAAGGCATCAAGCAGTATGTTTACTTTATTTGTAAGTCAAGAATATGAATTGCAAAAAATTTACCACCCAACCAAGCTTAGAATAGCAAACAGTTCATGAAAAGCAATCAAATAGACCTAGGCAAGGCCATACCCAGGATTTTTTTGGAGGGAGTTTTACTCAAAGATTTTTTTTTTGGGGGGGGGGGGGGGTACACAAAAAAAAACAAAAAACATACAAAAATTTTGTTTATATCCATATTTGTTGTTTTTACATTGGACCTAGCCCTACAGTAACCTTAACAACCACTTTCCGGATACTTATTCTTTGATTTTTGAAAGAACACATTAGTGCCAGGTGAATAGAACTTTCATGAATCAGCTTAGAATTTAATTCCTGAAAGTTGGGTTTACCTAGCCTACTGGAGAAACTTTGTCCAGGAGGAAAAGTATGATACACATTTTAAATTGATTATGGTATTCTCTAAATTAGGGGATTTAAAAGTCACAAGGATTTATGATTAGCCTAGCCTATTTCTTTGATAGGCTAATAGCCAAGGCCTAATCAATCTTGACTTCATGCAGATTGATAATTTCCAGTTGGTTCATCTTTCTTTAGCACAAGACCATCCATCAGATTTAATCCCTTATGGTAAAATAAGTGTAAATTGAGTCCTAGTTCAAGAATTAGGCCTAGTTTAATATCCTGCAAATAACCACCTTAATTTACTGGAATACAGCCAGATCTCTCTAAAGAATGCAGACTATTTTTTCCCGCCAGATTTCTAATGAAGCTTAGCGAAATTTTCGCAAAACTTTTAGAATGCTTTTTTCAATATTATTTATACAGAAGCCGAATAGTTCTTCATTTCATTCTAAAAAAAAATTCAATTGACAGATTCTTAGCAAGAAGACATATTTCTGTTTAGAATTTCTTTTTCAATAAAACGTCGTTATTTTGGCTTTCCTAATTAGACTCGTGTCTTACTTGCTTCGCAAAAAGTCTGGCAAAATAATCAAAAAAGGAAAACGTGATTAATTGAAATAATAAAATCTCAAGTGAAGTAAAAATTTTGTTAGTAAAGTGTTATCTAGACACGCTTTTTGTATATAAATTTAGGCTAAATCTGACCCCATAAGTGAGTGGTGGATGATTTTCACATTATGCATTAGGTTAGAAAGACCTAAATGAGGAATTCAGTGTTAGGCCTACTATCCTTCTCTTTTTATTAGCCTATAGTGTTTCCAGTGAACATAAGCAAGATTCTATGGTAAATTTTTACCAAATCATATTATTGACTTAGGTATAAAGTGAATATACCACTTGATGCGTTTTTTTATGCTCTTTCCAAATTTAGCCTAATAGCCTAATCATTTTGGTCAGAAATGAATTTTACCCCCACCCCTATATATACCAATTCAGGGTAGCCTATATATTTGCAAATTAGGGGGAGGGGCAAATTTTATTTCTGATGTAAATGGGAGGTAAGTTTAAACTTTACCCCCACCCCCCTAATGTGGAAATTGAAAGGGCTAGGGTCCTTTTTAATAGTCAAAAATGATTGGAGGGTACCTAACCCCCTCTCACACCCAGCATTTTCCCAAACACATCCACTCAAAATTTTGAGATAGCCATTATGTTCAACATAGGGTAGTTAGAAGTTCTGGAAATGAGGTCTTTGAGGATGAACCCCCCCTACTGCTTTCAGGGCAAGGGTTGTAAGTTATGCACTGGGGGCATTCAAGGTTTTCTATAGAAAGTGCTGTCATAGAAACTTCAAAAAGGGCTCATTTGATTGAAAATTAAAAGGGCTTGTGCCCTTTTTAATAGTCAAAAGAAATTGAAGGGCAACTAAGCCCCCTCTCATGCCCAGCATTTCCCCAAACACATCCAATCAAAATTTTGAGATAGCCATTTTGTTCAACATAGTTGAAAGGTCTGGAAATTATGTCTTTGAGGATGACAAACCCCCCATTCCAAAGGTTCTAAATTATTCCCTGGGGGCATATAAGGTTTCTATGAAAAGTATTATCTGAGAAACTTCAAAAAGGGTTCTTTCAATTGGGAATTGAGATGGCTAGTATCCTTATTAATAGTCAAAAGCAATCAGAGGGCAAATGCCCCCCCCCCCCCATGCCCATCATTTCCCCAAACACTTCTGATCAACATTTTTATATAGCCATTTTCTTGAACTTAGTCAAAGGGTCCACAAGTTATGTCTTTGAGTGTGACACCCCCACCCCCCTGCACAGCTCTCAGGGCTAAGGTTGTAAGTTATGCCCTGGGGGCATACAAGGTTTTTATAGAAAGCATTGTTGTAAAAACTTCAAAAGGGCTCATTTGATTGGAAATTGAGAGGGCTAGTGCTCTTTTTAATAGTCAAAGAATCCCCCCACGCCCATCATTTCCCCAAACACTTCCAATCAAAATTTTGAGATAGCCATTTTTGCAAGGTATGGAAATTATGTCTTTGAGGATAACAGATCCCCCCAGCCCTCAGTGCAAGGGTTGTAAGTTATGCCCTGGGGTAATATAAGGTTCTTATTGAAAGCATGGTCATATAAACTTTGGAGGGGCCTCATTGGATTGGTAATAATACACTCTGGTGCTCTTTTTAAGAGTCAAAGTGATCAGAGGGCAGCTACTCCCCCCCTCATACACACATTGTGTTTTTCCAAAATGTATCTAAGAGAAATTTTGAGATAGCCATTCTATCAGAAATAGTCTAATATCATATGACAAGGCTTTTGGGGTTGAAATAAACCCCAAAGATTAGGGGCAAGAGTTTTAAGTTATGTCCAGGGGGTATTTAATGATTTTATGGAAGGGATGGTTGTTTAACCAGAGGCTCATTTGGTTGAAAATTGGAAGTGCTAGTTCCTTTTTAAGTGTCAAAAGTGATGGAGGGCATTCAGCCCCCATCCCTCCCCTGCAACCACTCATTTCACCAAACATCTGATTAAAATTATGAGATATTGATTTTTTTCAAAATAGTCAAAAGAACATATAATAAGGTCTCTAGGGATGACATAACCCCCCAGTGCCCTGAGGATAGGGTTGTAAGTTATTTTGTGATGGCTTATAAGGTTTTTATTGAATGGGCAGTCATATAAACATCAAATGGGGCTTATTTGATTTGAAATTGGAAGTTATAGTGCCATTTTTAAGAGTCAAAGGGATTTGAGAGCAAACAGCCCCCCCCCCGCCCTCCATGCTCATCATTTGCCTTAACACCTCCAATCAAAATTTGGAAATAACAATTTTATTCATCGTAGTTGAAGGTTATTGAAATTATGTCTGTGAGGAAGACAATCCCCCTACAGCTCTCAGGGAAAGGGTTGTAAGTTATGCCCCTGGGGCATATAAAGTCAAAAGAACATATAATAAGGTCTCTAGGGATGACATAACCCCCCAGTGCCCTGAGGATAGGGTTGTAAGTTATTTTGTGATGGCTTATAAGGTTTTTATTGAATGGGCAGTCATATAAACATCAGATGGGGCTTATTTGATTTGAAATTGGAAGTTATAGTGCCTAATTTCTAAGAGTCAAAGTGATTTGAGAGCAAACAGCCCCCCCTCCATGCTCAGCATTTGCTTTAACACCTCCAATCAAAATTTGGTTATAACAATTTTATTCATCGTAGTTGAAGGTTCTGGAAATTAAGTTTTTAATGAAGACAACCCCTCCCCCTACAGCTCTCAGGGAAAGGGTTGTAAGTTATGCCCCTGGGGCATATAAAGTTTTTATAAAAAGGGTGGTCATATATGCTTTGGATAGGACTCATTCGATTGGTAATAATAAGTTCTAGCGCCCTTTTAAGAGTCAAAGTCATCAGAGCACAGATATCCCCCCTCCCCCACATACACACACACAAACAGGTCATATTTTCCTGACATGTATCCAATAGATATTTTGAGACAGTCTCCATATTCAAACAAGGCTTTTGAGGTTGATACAAACCACCAGAGCCTGAGGGCAAGGGTTGTAAGTTATGCCTCTGGGTCATTTTAGGTTCTTATGAAAGGGATGGTTGTATGAGCTTTAGAGGTGGCTCATTTGATTGAAATCTGAAGTTCTAGTTCCTTTTTAAGAGTCAGTAGTGATAGAGGTCAAGTAGCACCCCCTACCCAAATACCCCTTTTTTCACCAAATGCCTGTGATTGAAATTGTGTGATGGCAATTTTGTTTAAAATAGTCCAAAAAACATATAAAAATGCTTTCAGGGTTGGCACAATCCCCTGGAGCAAGGGCTTTAAGTTATACGCTTGGGGCATATAAGGTTTTTATGGAATAGATGGGAAATGAAAATGAAGAGCAGCAAGTCAATGAAAATCAACCTGAACACCAAGAATCACAACATAACAAAATTGAAAACAATAGCAATGGTGATTGGGTTTGAGATTTTGACATGGATAAGGTCATCAATGCCTACTATACCTTTGTTAAAAAAAAACAAAGGTTTGGCTATATGCATTTCATAATGACAAAAGACAAGCCAAGGTGTAACAAAGCAATCCAATTGATAATGATAGCAATGATGATTGGGTTTTGGATTTTGACATGGATAAAGTTATCAATGCCTACCATAACTCTGAAACTCAGAAACATGGACTGGGCAAATCGTTGGACAAAGAAAAATTTTTTTCTCACACCTTGAAAAATTGAATGACAAAAAAGGTTGGCAATACGTCGTACATAATGACATAAACCAAGCCAAGGCAAAAGAAGAAGTTTTTGTCCCACAACCTGAACAATTAAAAGAAACAAAGGTGGTTGGCAATGCCTTCTGTACATCATAAAATCAAAATCTGGTTAGATAAATCATTGGAAAAAAAAGAAGTTTTTGTCCCACCACCTGAACAATCAAAAGAAACAAAGGTTTGGCGATATGTCTTTCATAGTGACAAAAGATAAGCAGAGGCAAGAGTTAAAGATCTAATAAAAAAATAATTAATTTTACAAAGGTACCACATCTAATTTAAGGTCCATTTGGACATCATAACATCAAGAAAAGACTCAAATTGTTGGTGTTTAGAAGACAAGCAACAGTGAGAATCTTTATATAGAAGCCTGCCATCTGCTCCATACCTTTGTTAAAAAAAACAAAGGTTTAGCAATATGTATTTCATCATGACAAAAGATAAGCCAAGGTGTAACAAACCAAAAAAAGTGAAAATGATAGCAATGATGATTGGGTTCTGGATTTTGACATGTATAAGGTAATCAATACCTACCATACTTTTGAAAATCAAAAATATGGACTGGATAAATTGTTGAAAGAAAAATAAGTTTTTGTCCCACCCTTTGAACAATTGAAAGAAACAAAGGGTGTTGTCAGTGTCTTTCATACCTTGTAAAATCAAAACCTGGACTAGATAAATTGTTGGAAGAAGAAGAACAAAAGATAAGCCAAGGTTTAACAAACCAAACAAATTGAAAATGATAGCAATGATGATTGAGTTTTGGATTTTGACATGGATATGGTCTGGATAAATTGCTGGAAGAAAAAGAGGTTATTGTCCCACCACCTGAACAATTAACCATGTTAATGCAAAACTAACTCTAAATGGAACAACTATTCCAGAAGATAATCATATTAATTACCTAGGTCTCATGCTTGACCAAAAACTTAATTTCCACCTCCACATCTCTAACACAATAAAAAAATGCTATAGAAAAACAAATATAGCCTGCTAAAAAGACTTCTTTCCACACCCTGGGGCTGTAAGGAGAAAACCTTACTCCAGTTCTACAAATCACATATAAGACCCCATATTGACTATGGGCTCATCATCTATGGTGCATGTGCAAAGACCCAGATGGAAAAATTGAAACAAAACAAAATGATATAATACGTCTCATATTTGGTCTTAGGAAACCCACAACCGCCAAGTTTCTGCTTATGGAGAGTGGATTAACAACAATAAGGGAGAGACGTAGCTTTCTCTTGACAAAACATCTTACAAAAATTGAATCAAATAGCTCACACACCCTACATAATTGGTTAAGAAATCCAGCCATGTATAGAGGCATTGCAGATGAGTATGCCATTATTCAGAAGAAGTTCCTCGTACCAGTAAAGTCTATTGCACTCATTTTCCCACGATCCCCTCCACGGAACTGGTCCATTCCGACAATAAATAAAGAGTTTTCAAAGTGGACTGAAGATTTAGCCCCCTCTGCCTTTGTCGAGAAAATTTTTGCCGAACTTAATACATATACTTATAAAAATCACTTCCAAATATTTGTTGATGGGTCAAAAATGAATGAGAAGGTAGCAAGTGGTGCTTTCCTTCGTCACCTGAAAATTGCAATAGGAGAGAGATTATATAATGATGTATCTATAATGTCTGCTGAATTAAATGCCATAATAATGGCATTAGAACACCTTAATGAAAACCAACCTTTGATTGCAAATTCAAGTAATATTATAGTATATTCTGACTCTTTATCAAGCCTTGAGTTGCTGGCCTCAGCTCCTCAGTATAAGTTGGACATTGACACTTATAATTGTCTCAGTATTATAGATAAACTTGCTTCAAGTGGCATAAGAACTTATTTTCAGTATATTCCTAGGCACTCTGGCATAAGTGGTAATCATCAGGTTGATGAAATAGCAAAAAATGCTATAAATATTGACCAGCCAAGTGGGAGACCAATCCCGATTAGTAAACAAAAAATCGCGAAGAAAGGAAACGAGGACAATTAACAGCCATTGAAAAAATTGAAAAATTATGCAAATATTTCGGTCAAGACCTCCGCTTGACCGTCCTCAGTGCAGAATAAAACTTATAAAAATATAAAACCAAACCTTAAAATAAAAACACCAAACTAAAATTGGACGACCCTTTCCTAGTAACGGTGAAAGGGTAACTGAATAAAAAACACAAGTCTAAATGGCATTTCAGAATTTCATTTTGCGTAAAGCACTTTTAAAGGCTGATCGCTTTCCAGTTTGATTGTTATCGGAGACTCTATTCGATTGCACAATATAACTTTGTGGATGTATGTAAAAACGATCAGAATTAATAATTTTGTCATAAATGGGACTTAGAAAAATTTCTCCAGTGTCTCTATTGAGAGCTACCTGTTGGTGAATGTGCTTTTTTATTTCAACTGCCTCCCTGAAAACTTGCGTGAGACCTTTAACGGGGGCAACGATAGAGGCCTCGTCAAACAAAATGAAATGATGTGGATTCTCGTACACATGTTGCGCCAAGGCGGAATCAAAAGCCTCAGGCCTTTGGCGTAACGTCATTGCCTTGTCGATTGAGGACTTGTGCTCAAATAACCTCTCCCCCAATTGATGTTGGGTTCTACCAACATAAAAACAGCCCCAAGAACAATGAATTATATAAAAAACACTAACCAGAATGGTGCTGGTTTTATCTTTGCCGTTGTTAAAAAAGTTATGTGTAATATTTGAATTTTTTAATGCGACTCTAAGTTTATTTTTTTTAATGATTCTTTTAAATTTTTCACTCAATTTTGTAATGTAGTTTAGAACAGTGAAAATTTTATTATCATCCACCAATGGGACGGTATCTGTTGGGGCTTGTGGACCTGATGCACTCCCCTCTGCCTTTTTTCGTCTTCTGTCTATAATGGTCTCAAGTAATTTTATAGGGTAGCCCTTGCAAAATAAAATGTCCTTAATATAGTTCAATTCTGAGTCTATGTGAGGCTCTGAGCATATTCTTATTACTCAGTCAACCAAAGAAATAACAACTCCTCTTTTTATTCAGGGAGAGTGGTTGGAGGAAAAATGCAAATACCTATCATTATGCATAGGCTTTCTATAAATAGAAAATTCAAGGCCAGGAGACTTATTAAAAATTAAAACATCTAGGAAAGGAAGTTTGTGGTTATGTTCTAGTTCTATAGTGAACTGAAGGTTAGAGTCCAAAGTGTTTAGATGAGTTAAGAAGGAGTTAAGTGACTCTCCTCCATGCTCCTACAGAGAAATAACATCATCGACAAACCTACCCCAGAAACGGTGTTTTATCGGAAAATTTTCCAGAGCAGAGATTTCTATGAATTTCATATAAAAAGTTGCCAAAAATGGTGAAAGACTTGTACCCATAGGTAAACCCCTAATTTGGGTGAAAAATTGATTATTATATCGGAAATATGAGGAGGAACTATTGCAAAGACGGACGAGACGCATAATAGTTTCAATATCCAGTGTTTTGTAGTCTATTTGATCAATATTATCTTCTAAATTCCTTTGAAGAGCTAGTTCACATTTTTTAATGTCGCAAGACGTATACATAGAAATGGCATCAAAACTGGCCAAAATTGTATCTTTTTTTATTTCAATGTCTTTCAATTTTTCAACAAGGTGACCTGAATTTCTTATGTATGAAGTTTGCATTTGCATAAGGGGGCGAAAAAGTGTTGATAACCATTTCCCCAATATGGCAGTCAGAGAGCTATAAGAAGCCACAATTGGGCGTACAAGGACTCCATCTTTGTGGATTTTTGGGAGCCCGTAAAATTTAGGAGCTGAACAACCTTTAGGGTAAAATAATTTATACATTTGTTGAGTAATAAGTCTTTCAGTTTGCAAAATTCCTAGCTCCTTTCGTACTAAACGTGTCAACTTATCGGTGGGGTCTGAATCTATGGGCTTGTAAGTATGGGTGTCGGATAAAATATCCGTAACTTTTGTATTATATGACGTTTTATCAAGGATAACAATTTTATTTCCTTTATCAGCCCTGGTGATAATGATGTGTGGGTCTTTTTTTAATTTTTTGAGAGTCTGTGTTTCCTGATTTTTTAACCTTGGGGAATATGGAATGAAATCAAGAATATTCTTAACCACCTCTCCTTGAAGTAAATCTGGATTTTCCACAGCACCACGTGAACCAAATATACCTGCCTCCACATTGGAGACTATCTCTGAGAAATTCACTTGTGTTTGAGGTAGGCAACATTTAGGTCCCTTAGACAAAACATGGGTTTCTTCCGGAGTAAGAACTTTAGAAGATAGGTTCTCAATGGCTGGACCAGGACAAAATCTCGGAAGAAAACATCGGGAATTCTGAAATTTTTCGTACTCTAATTTTTCAAACTTTTCTGATAAACGAGCCTTAGCCATACAAAAGTCGTGGCGGAAAGTATTCTGAGCTATTCTAGATATCTGCTGAAAATCCGTCGGTGAAAGGTTTTGCTGTAGAAATTGTCTAGTTTTTGAAATGATTAGAAACTATTATGCGCCTCGTCCGTCTTTGCAATAGTTCCTCCTCATATTTCCGATATAATAATCAATTTTTCACCCAAATTAGTGGTTTACCCATGGGTACAAGTCTTTCACCATTTTTGGCAACTTTTTATATGGAATTCATAGAAATCTCTGCTCTGGTAAATTTTCCGATAAAACACCGTTTCTGGGGTAGGTTTGTCGATGATGTTATTTCTCTGTGGGAGCATGGAGGAGAGTCACTTAACTCCTTCTTAACTCATCTAAACACTTTGGACTCTAACCTTCAGTTCACTATAGAACTAGAACATAACCACAAACTTCCTTTCCTAGATGTTTTAATTTTCAATAAGTCTCCTGGCCTTGAATTTTCTATTTATAGAAAGCCTACGCATAACGATAGGTATTTGTATTTTTCCTCCAACCCCTCTCCCTGCATAAAAAGAGGAGTTGTTATTTCTTTGGTTGACCGAGTAATAAGAATATGCTCAGAGCCTCACATAGTCTCAGAATTGAACTATATTAAGGACATTTTATTTTGCAATGGCTACCCTATAAAATTACTTGAGACCATTATAGACAGAAGACGAAAAAAGGCAGAGGGGAGGGCATCAGGTCCACAAGCCCCAACAGATACCGTCCCATTGGTGGATGATAAGAAAATTTTCACTGTTCTACCCTACATTCCAAAATTGAGCGACAAATTGAAAAGAATCTTTAAAAAACATAAACATAGCGTTGCCTTTAAGAATTCAAATACTATACAGAACTTTTTCAACAACGGCAAAGATAAAACCAGCCCCATTCTGGGTAGTGGTGTTTATAGAATTTCTTGTTCTTATGGCTGTTTTTATGTTGGTAGAACCCAACAGCAATTGGGGGAGAGGTTATCTGAGCACAAGTCCTTCAATCGACAAGGCAATGAGGTTACGCCAAAGGCCTGAGGTTTTTGATTCCGCCTTGGCGCAACATGTGTACGAGAATCCACACCATTTCATTTTGTTTGACGAGGCCTCTATCGTTGCCCCCGTTAAAGGTCTCACGCAAGTTTTCAGGGAGGCAGTTGAAATAAAAAAGCACATTCACCAAAAGGTAGCTCTCAATAGGGACACTGGAGAAAATTTTTCTAAGTCCCATTTATGACAAAATTATTAATTCTGATCGTTTTTACATACATCCACAAAGTTATATTGTGCAATCGAATAGAGTCTCCAATAACAATCAAACTGGAAAGTGATCAGCCTTTAAAAGTGCTTTACGCAAAATGAAATTCTGAAATGCCATTTAGACTTGTGTTTTTTATTCAGTTACCCTTTCACCGTTACTAGGAAAGGATCATTCAATTTTAGCTTGGTGTTTTAATTTTAAGGTTTGGTTTTATATTTTTATCAGTTTTATTCTGCACTGAGGACGGTCAAGCGGAGGTCTTGACTGAAATGTTTGCATAATTTTTCAATTTTTTCACTGGCTGTTAATTGTCCTCGTTTCCTTTCTTCGCGATTTTTGGTTTATCATGATTAGCCAGTGTGGTCTCAGAAATTATTTGAGACTAGCTTACGGGGAGCTTTTGACCAAGTCTGTTCTTAATTATTTTGATTTGTCTAAAAAACACGCCAACCTTATTAATCAACAAGAATTTTTACAGCGTTGTAGAGTAAAGAGAATTCTTCCGATTTCTCTTCTTTTCCGCCTAACCCTAGGTACACAATCCTAAAGGCAATTTAGGTATAGGGTTGTTTTTCTGTCTTTGGTACAAATTTTAAAATACCAAAAAAAACGACGTTTTTTCCTAAGTAATACAATTTCAAAAACTCGACAATTTCTACAGCAAAACCTTTCACCGACGGATTTTCAGCAGATATCTAGAATAGCTCAGAATACTTTCCGCCACGACTTTTGTATGGCTAAGGCTCGTTTATCAGAAAAGTTTGAAAAATTAGAGTACGAAAAATTTCAGAATTCCAGATGTTTTCTTCCAAGATTTTGTCCTGGTCCGGCCATTGAGAACCTATCTTCTAAAGTTCTTACTCCGGAAGAAACCCATGTTTTGTCCAAGGGACCTAAATTTTGCCTACCTCAAACACAAGTGAATTTCGCAGAGATAGTCTCCAATGTGGAGGCAGGTATATTTGGTTCACGTGGTGCTATGGAAAATCCAGATTTACTTCGAGGAGACGTGGTTAAGAATATTCTTGATTTCATTCCATATTCCCCAAGTTTAAAAAATCAGGAAACACAAATTCTCAAAAAATTAAAAAAAGACCCAAACATCATTATCACCAGGGCTGATAAAGGAAATAAAATTGTTATCCTTGATAAAACTTCATATAATAAAAAAGTTACAGATATTTTATTCGACACCCATACTTACAAGCCCATAGATTCAGACCCCACCGATTAGTTCACCCGTATAGTACGAAAGGAGCTAGGAATTTTGCAAACTGAAAGACTTATTACTCCACAAATGTATAAATTATTTTATCTTAAAGGCTGTTCCGCTCCTAAATTTTACGGGCTCCCAAAACTCCACAAATATGGAGTCCCGCTACGCCCAATAGTGGCTTCTTATAGCTCCCCGATTGCCATTTTGGTGAACTGGTTGTCCAACCTTTTTCACCCCCTTATTCAAACGCAAACTTCATACATAAGAAACTCAGTTCACCTTGTTGAAAAATTGAAAGACATTGAAATAAAAAAAGATACAATTTTGGCTAGTTTTGATGCCATTTCTATGTATACATCTTGTGATGTTAAAAAATGTGAACTAGCTCTTCAAAGGAACTTAGAAGATAATATTGATCAAATAGACTACAAAACACTGGATATAGAGACTATTATGCGTCTCGTCCGTCTTTGCAATAGTTCCTCCTCATATTTCCGATACAATAATCAATTTTTCACCCAAATTAGGGGTTTACCCATGGGTACAAGTCTTTCACCATTTTTGGCAACTTTTTATATGGAATTCATAGAAATCTCTGCTCTGGAAAATTTTCCGATAAAACACCGTTTCTGGGGCAGGTTTGTCGATGATGTTATTTCTCTGTGGGAGCATGGAGGAGAGTCACTTGACTCCTTCTTAACTCATCTAAACACTTTGGACTCTAACCTTCAGTTCACTATAGAACTAGAACATAACCACAAACTTCCTTTCCTAGATGTTTTAATTTTCAATAAGTCTCCTGGCCTTGAATTTTCTATTTATAGAAAGCCTACGCATAACGATAGGTATTTGCATTTTTCCTCCAACCACTCTCCCTGCATAAAAAGAGGAGTTGTTATTTATTTGGTTTACCGAGTAATAAGAATATGCTCAGAGCCTCACATAGACTCAGAATTGAACTATATTAAGGACATTTTATTTTGCAATGGCTACCCTATAAAATTAATTGAGACCATTATAGACAGAAGACGAAAAAAGGCAGAGGGGAGGGCATCAGGTCCACAAGCCCCAACAGATACCGTCCCATTGGTGGATGATAAGAAACTTTTCACTTTTCTACCCTACATTCCAAAATTGAGTGACAAATTGAAAAGAATCCTTAAAAAACATAAACTTAGCGTTGCCTTTAAAAATTCAAATATTACACAGAACTTTTTTAACAACGGCAAAGATAAAACCAGCCCTATTCTGGGTAGTGGTGTTTATAGAATTCTTTGTTCTTGTGGCTGTTTTTATGTTGGTAGAACCCAACAGCAATTGGGGGAGAGGTTATCTGAGCACAAGTCCTCAATCGACAAGGCAATGAGGTTACGCCAAAGGCCTGAGGTTTTTGATTCCGCCTTGGCGCAACATGTGTACGAGAATCCACACCATTTCATTTTGTTTGACGAGGCCTCTATCGTTGCCCCCGTCAAAGGTCTCAAGCAAGTTTTCAGGGAGGCAGTTGAAATAAAAAAGCACATTCACCAAAAGGTAGCTCTCATTAGAGACACTGGAGAAATTTTTCTAAGTCCCATTTATGACAAAATTATTAATTCTGATCGTTTTTACATACATCCACAAAGTTATATTGTGCAATCGAATAGAGTCTCCGATAACAATCAAACTGGAAAGTGATCAGCCTTTAAAAGTGCTTTACGCAAAATGAAATTTTGAAATGCCATTTAGACTTGTGTTTTTTATTCAGTTACCCTTTCACCGTTACTAGGAAAGGGTCGTCCAATTTTAGTTTGGTGTTTTTATTTGCAGGTTTGGTTTTATATTTTTATCAGTTTTATTCTGCACTGAGGACGGTCAAGCGGAGGTCTTGACCGAAATATTTGCATAATTTTTCAATTTTTTCACTGGCTGTTAATTGTCCTCGTTTCCTTTCTTCGCGATTTTTTGTTTATCATGATTAGCCAGTGTGGTCTCAGAAATTATGCC